>NC_083578.1:46041459-46051459 GCF_027579695.1 Neoarius graeffei
TTATGCAGGTTCGTCCCAAGTTGCCATCTACCAAGTTTGGGAGAAATTGGTCAAAAAGTGAGGGAGGAGAAGCATTTTAATTGATTTGCACATAATTCAAAATGGCGGAAAATCTACTGGGTGGAATATGACGAGACAGGGCTCGTTGGATTCCTTTTGACCGAAGCATTCCAGGGATACTAAGATTTTGATGATGAGACGTATGGTTCAAAAGTAACAAGCAGAAATGTACCTGCAACTTTGACCTGTTGGTGGCGCTAGAGAGTTTGAGGTGCTGAGTTGAAATTTGGTGAGAAGATCCTTGAGGCAGCCTAGAATCAGGATGCCAAGTTTAAAAGCCTCTAGTCAGACGGTTCTATGTGTTGCCATAGAATTTCATTGATTTTAACAAAATTCAAAATGGCGGAAAATCCTCAAGTCAGAATATGATGTCATATGGTGCAATGGATTCGTCTTGACCCAAGGATTCCTGACATAGTGGAATTTTGTTTCTAGCCAAAGCGCATCATGAGATATGAGCCAAAAGACATTTTTCCTAGTTATAGCGCCCCCTAGCAGCCAATTTGTTCCAAATTTTTTGGTGCCCTTTGGGGAGGGGTGTTGCATAAAGCCACCAAGTTTTGTTAAGATACGCCAAAGGTTGTCCGAGAAATGAGCACACTTCCTGTTTTGCATCTGCCAGCCAATTTTGATTGGCTGCCACGGCCAAACGCTTAGGACATTCTAAAAACCGGGTATGTTTCTTGTGCAGCTTCGTCCCCAGTTGCCAGCTACCACGTTTGGGAGAAATTGGTCAAAAATTGAGGGAGGAGAAGCATTTTAATTGATTTTCACATAATTCAAAATGGCGGAAAATCTACTGGGTGGAATATGACGAGACAGGGCCCCGTGGATTCGGGGTGACCCAAGTATTCCAGCGATACTAAGATTTTGATGATCAGACGTATGGTTCAAAAGTAACAAGCAGAAATGTACTTGCAAATTTGACCTGTTGGTGGCGCTAGAGAGTTTGAGGTGCTGAGTTGAAATTTGGTGACAAGATCCTTGAGGCAGCCTAGAATCAGTGTGCCAAGTTTAAAAACCTCTAGTCAGACGGTTCTATGCGTTGCCATAGAATTTCACTGATTTTAACAAAATTCATAATGGCGGAAAATCCTCAAGGCAGAATATGACGTCATAGGGTGCGATGGATTCGGCTTGAGCCAAGGATTCCTGCCATAGTGGAATTTTGTTTCTAGCCAAAACGAGTCATGAGATATGACCCAAAAGACATTTTTCCTAGTTATAGCGCCCCCTAGCAGCCAATTTGTTCCAAATTTTTTGGTGCCCTTTGGGGAGGGGTGTTGCATAAAGCCACCAAGTTTTGTTAAGATACGCCAAAGGTTGTCCGAGAAATGAGCACACTTCCTGTTTTGCATCTGCCAGCCAATTTTGATTGGCTGCCACGGCCAAACGCTTAGGACATTCTAAAAACCGGGTATGTTTCTTGTGCAGCTTCGTCCCCAGTTGCCATCTACCACGTTTGGGAGAAATTGGTCAAAAATTGAGGGAGGAGAAGCATTTTAATTGATTTTCACATAATTCAAAATGGCGGAAAATCTCCTGGGTGGAATATGACGAGACAGGGTGCGTTGGATTCCTTTTGACCCACCCATTCCAGCAATACTAAGATTTTGATGATCAGACGTATGGTTCAAAAGTAACAAGCAGAAATGTACCCGCGACTTTGACCTGTTGGTGGCGCTAGAGAGTCTGAGGTGCTGAGTTGAAATTTGGTGACAAGATCCATGAGGGAGCCTAGAATCAGTGTGCCAAGTTTAAACACCTCTAATCAGACGGCTCTATGCGTTGCCATAGAATTTCATTGATTTTAACAAAATTCAAAATGGCAGAAAATCCCGAAGGCAGAAAGTGACGTCATAGGGTGCGATGGATTCGTTTTGAGCCACAGATTCCTGACATAGTGGAATTTTGTTTCTAGCCCAAACGCATCATGAGATATGAGCCAAAAGACATTTTTGCTAGTTATAGCGCCCCCTAGCAGCCAATTTGTTCCAAATTCGTTGTTGCCCTTTGGGGAGGGGTGCTGCATAACGCCACCAAGTTTCATTAAGATACGCCGAAGGGCGGCCGAGATATGAGCACACTTCCTGTTTTGCGTCTTCGCAACCAAATTTGATTGGCTGCCACGGCCAAACGCTTAAGAAATTCTAAAAACCGGGTATGTTTCCTGTGAAGCTTAGTCCAAAGTTGTGATTTACCAAGTTTGGGAGAAATTGTTCAAAAATTGAGGGAGGAGAAGCGTTTTAAGTGATTTTCACAAAATTCAAAATGGCGGGAAAACTATATGGGCGGAAAATGACGTCATGGGGTCCGTTGGATTCGTCTTGACCCAAGGACTCCAGGGATACCAAGTTTTTGAAAATCGGACCAACGGTTCAAAAGTTACAAGCAGAAATGTACCTGCAACTTTGACCTGTTGGTGGCGCTAAAGTGTTTGAGGTAGAGGCCTGAAATTCGCTGAGAGTAATGTTGACACTGTCTAGAATCAGTGTGCAAAATTTCCCAACTTTTTACCAGACGGTTCTATGGGCTGCCATAGACTTGCAGAGGCGGAAGAACGTTGAATAATAATAATAATAAATATAGCTGCAAGCAGCAATGTGGGGGCCAAGCAGCATATGAGACGAGATGTCAGGCCAGTAGAAGGCATTTGCGCCATGTAATGCCCTTGTGCAGCCTAGTGCAAAGTTGCGATGTACCAAGTTTGGGAGAAATTGGTCAAAAATTGAGGTAGGAGAAGCATTTTAATTGATTTTCACGAAATTCAAAATGGCGGAAAATCCTCAAGTCTGAATATGACCTCATGGGTTGTGATGGATTCGGCTTGACCCAAGGATTCCAGCGATAGTGGAATTTTGTTTCTACCCAAAACGCATCATGAGATATGAGCAAAAAGACATTTTTCCTTGTTATAGCGCCCCCTTGCCGCCAATTTGTTCCAAATTTGTTGGGGCCCTTTTTGGAGAGGTCTTGCACAATGCCACCAAGTTTCATTTAGATACGCCAAAGGGCGGCCGAGATATGAGCACACTTCCTGGTTCGCATATGCTCAGCCAAATTTGATTGGTTGCCACGGCCAAACGTTTATGAAATTCAAAAATCCGTGTAAGATCCTTGTGTAGGCTCCTCCAGAGTTGCTATATACCAAGTTTGGGAGAAATTGGTCAAAAACTGAGGGAGGAGAAGCATTTTAATTGATTTTCACATAATTCAAAATGCCGGAAAATCTACTGGGTAGAATATGACGAGACAGGGCGCGTTGGATTCCTTGTGACCCAAGCATTCTAGAGATACTAAGATTTTGATGATCAGACGAATGTTTCAAAAGTAACAAGCAGAAATGTCCCTGCGAATTTGACCTGTTGGTGGCGCTAGAGTTTTTGAGGTGCTGAGTTGAAATTTGGTGACAAGATCCTTGAGGCAGCCTAGAATCAGTATGCCAAGTTTAAAAACCTCTAGTCAGACGGTTCTATGCGTTGCCATTGAATTTCATTGATTTTAACAAAATTCAAAATGGCGGAAAATCCTCAAGGCAGAATATGACGTCATAGGGTGCGATGAGTTCGTCTTGAGCCAAGGATTCCTGACATAGTGGAATTTTGTTTCTAGCCAAAACGCATCATGAGATATGAGCCTAAAGACATTTTTCCTAGTTATAGCGCCCCCTAGCAGCCAATTTGTTCCAATTTTTTTGCTGCCCTTTGGGGAGGGGTGCTGCATAAAGCCACCCAGTTTCGTTAAGATACGCCAAAGGGTGGCTGAGAAATGAGCAAACTTCCTGTTTTGCATATGCCAGCCAAATTTGATTGGCTGCCACGGCCAAACGCTTAAGAAATTCTAAAAACCGGGCATATTTCTTGTGCAGCTTAGGCCCCAGTTGCCATGTACCACGTTTGGGAGAAATTTTCCAAAAATTGTGGGAGGAGAAGCATTTTAATTGATTTTCACATAATTCAAAATGGCGGAAAATCTACTGGGTGGAATATGAGGAGACAGGGCCCATTGGATTCCTTTTGACCCAAGCATTCCAGCCACACTAAGAATTTGATGATCAGACGTATGGTTCAAAAGTAACAAGCAGAAATGTACCTGCAATTTTGACCTGTTGGTGGCGCTAGAGAGTTTGAGGTGCTGAGTTGAAATTTGGTGACAAGATCCTTGAGGCAGCCTAGAATCAGTGTGCCAAGTTTAAAAACCTCTAGTCAGACGGTTCTATGCATTGCCATAGAATTTCATTGATTTTAACAAAATTCAAAATGGTGGAAAATCCTCAAGGCAGAATATGACGTCATAGGGTGCGGTGGATTCGGCTTGAGCCAAGGATTCCTGACATAGTGGAATTTTGTTTCTAGGCAAAACGCATCATGAGATATGAGCCAAAAGACATTTTTCCTAGTTATAGCGCCCCCTAGCAGCCAATTTGCTCCAAATTTTTTGCTGCCCTTTGGGGAGGGGTGTTGCATAAAGCCACCAAGTTTCGTTAAGATACGCCAAAGGTTCGCCGAGAAATGAGCACACTTCCTGTCTTGCATCTGCCAGCCAAATTTGATTGGCTGCCACGGCCAAACGCTTAAGAAATTCTAAAAACCGGGTATGTTTCTTGTGCAGCTTAGTCCCCAGTTGCCATGTACCAAGTTTGGGAGAAATTCTTCAAAAATTGTGGGAGGAGAAGCATTTTAATTGATTTTCACATAATTCAAAATGGCGGAAAATCTCCTGGGTGGAATAGGACGAGACAGGGCCCCTGGATTCGTGGTGACCCAAGTATTCCAGCGATACTAAGATTTTGATGATCAGACGTATGGTTCAAAAGTAACAAGCAGAAGTGTACTTGCAACTTTGACCTGTTGGTGGCGCTAGAGAGTTTGAGGTGCTGAGTTGAAATTTGGTGACAAGATCCTTGAGGGAGCCTAGAATCAGTGTGCCAAGTTTAAAAACCTCTAGTCAGACGGTTCTATGCGTTGCCATAGAATTTCACTGATTTTAACAAAATTCAAAATGGTGGAAAATCCTCAAGGCAGAATATGACGTCATAGGGTGCGATGGATTCGTCTTGAGCCAAGGATTCCTGCCATAGTGGAATTTTGTTTCTAGCCAAAACGAGTCATGAGATATGAGCCAAAAGACATTTTTCCTAGTTATAGCGCCCCCTAGCAGCCAATTTGTTCCAAATTTTTTGGGGCCCTTTCGGGAGGGGTGCTGCATAAAGGCACCAAGTTTCGTTAAGATACGCCAAAGGGTGGCCGAGAAATGAGCACACTTCCTGTTTCGCATCTTTGCAGCCAAGTTTGATTGGCTGCCACGGCCAAACGCTTGTGAAATTCAAATCACCGGGTATAACTTTTGTGCAGGTTGGTCCAATTATGCTATCTTCCAAGTTTGGGAGAAATTGGTAAAAAATTGAGGGAGTTGAAACATTTAAATTGATTTTCACAAAATTCAAAATGGCGGGAAAAATATATGGGCGGGAAATGACGTCATGGGGTGCTTTGGATTCGTCTTGGCCCAAGGATTCCAGTGATACCAAGTTTTTGAAAATCAGACCAACGGTTCAAAAGTTACAAGCAGAAATGTACCTGGGACTTTGACCTGTTGGTGGCGCTAACGGGTTTGAGGTAGAGGCCTGAAATTTGGTGAGAGGAATGCTGAGAGTGTCTAGAATCAGTGTGCCAAATTTCACAACTTTTTACCAGACGGTTCTATGGGCTGCCATAGACTTGCAGAGGCGGAAGTGGACTGAATAATAATAATAATAATAATAATAATAATAATAATAATAATAAGAAACAATAGAATCACTATGGGTGCCTTCGCAGCTTTGCTGCTTGGCCCCCAATAAATATAGCTGCAAGCAGCAATGTGGGGGCCAAGCAACTTATGAGCCTAGTCGGAAGGCCAGCAGAATGCACTTGGGCCAGGTAATGCCCTTGTGCAGCTTAGTCCAAAGTTGCTATCTACCAAGTTTGGGAGAAATTGGTGAAAAATTGAGGGAGGAGAAGCATTTTAATTGATTTTTACAAAATTCAAAATGGCGGAAAATCGTAAAGGCTAAATATGACGTCATAGGCTGCGATGGATTCGGCTTGAGCCAAGGATTCCAGAGATAGTGGAATTTTGTTTCTAGCCCAAACAGATCATGAGATATGAGCCAAAAGTAATTTTTCCTAGTTATAGCGCCCCCTAGCTGCCAAGTTGTTCCAAGTTTTTTGGGGACCTTTCTGGTGGCGTCTGGCAAAAGGCCACCAAGTTTCATTAAGATCTGCCAAAGGGCGGCCGAGATGTGAGCACACATCCTCTTTTGCGTCTGAGGAGCCAAATTTGATTGGCTGCCACGGCCAAACGCTTATGAAATTCATAAATCCGTGTAAGATTCTTCTGCAGCTTCGTCCACAGTTACTATCTACCAAGCTTGGGAGAAATTGGTTAAAAACTGAGGGAGAAGAAGCATTTTAATAGATTTTCACATAATTCAAAATGGCGGAAAATCTACCAGGTGCAATATGACGAGACAGGGCGCGTTGGATTCGATGTCACCAAGGCATTCCAGAGATCCTATGATTTTGACGATCAGACGTATGGTTCAAAAGTAACAACCAGAAATGTACCTGCGAATTTGACCTGTTGGTGGCGCTCGAGAGTTTGAGGTGGTGAGTTGAAACTTGGCGACAAGACCCTTGAGGGAGCGTAGAATCAGGCTGCCAAATTTGAAAACCTCTAGTCATATGGTTCTATGGGTTGCCATCGAATTTGATTGATTTTAACAAAATTCAAAATGGTGGAAAAACCTCAAGTCAGAATATGACGTCATAGGGTGCGATGGATTCGTCTTGACGCATGGATTCCAGAGATAATGGAATTTTGTTTCTACCCAAAACGCATCATGAAATATGAGCCAAAAGACATTTTCCCAGTTATAGCGCCCCCTAGCAGCCAATTTGTTCCAAATTTTTTGCTGCCCTTTGGGGAGGCGTGGTGCATAATGCCACCAAGTTTCGTTAAGATACGCCAAAGGGTGGCCGAGAAATGAGCACACTTCCTGTTTTGCATCTGCCTTCCAATTTTGATTGGCTGCCACGGCCAAACGCTTAGGAAATTCTAAAAACCGGGTAAGTTTTGTATGCAGCTTAGTCCCCAGTTGCCATCTACCAAGTTTGGGAGAAATTGTTCAAAAATTGAGGGAGGAGAAGCATTTTAATTGATTTTCACATAATTCAAAATGGCGGAAAATCTACTGGGTGGAATATGACGAGACAGGGTGCGTTGGATTCCTTTTGCGCCAAGCATCCCAGCGATACTAAGAATTTGATGATCAGACGTATTGTTCAAAAGTAACATGCAGAAATGTACATGTGATTTTGACCTGTTGGTGGCGCTAGAGAGTTTGAGGTGTTGAGTTGAAAGTTGGTGACATGATCCTTGAGGCAGCCTAGAATCAGTGTGCCAAGTTTAAAAACCTCTAGTCAGACGGTTCTATGCGTTGCCATAGAATTTCATTGATTTTAACAAAATTCAAAATGGCGGAAAATCCTCAAGGCAGAATATGACGTCATAGGTTGCGATGGATTCGTCTTCAGCCAAGAATTCCTGACATAGTGGAATTTTGTTTCTAGGCCAAACGCATCATGAGATATGAGCCAAAAGACATTTTTCCTAGTTATAGCGCCCCCTAGCGGCCAATTTGTTCCAACTTTTTTGTGGCCCTTTGAGAAGGGGTAGCGCATAATCCCACCAAGTTTCGTTAAGATAGGCCAAAGGGCCGCCGAGAAATGAGCACACTTCCTGTTTCGCGTCTTTGCAGCCAAATTTGATTGGCTGCCACGGCCAAACGCTTGTGAAATTCAAATCACCGGGTATAACTTTTATGCAGGTTGGTCCAATTATGCTATCTTCCAAGTTTGGGAGAAATTGGTAAAAAATTGAGGGAGTTGAAACATTTTAATTGATTTTCACAAAATTCAAAATGGCGGGAAAAATATATGGGCGGAAATGACGTCATGGGGTGCGTTGGATTCGGCTTGGCCCAAGGATTCCAGGGATACCAAGTTTTTGAAAATCAGACCAACGGTTCAAAAGTTACAAGCAGAAATGTACCTGCGAATTTGACCTGTTGGTGGCGCTAGAGAGTTTGAGGTGGTGAGTTGAAACTTGGCGACAAGACCCTTGAGGGAGCGTAGAATCAGGCTGCCAAATTTGAAAACCTCTAGTCATATGGTTCTATGGGTTGCCATCGAATTTCATTGATTTTAACAAAATTCAAAATGGTGGAAAAACCTCAAGTCAGAATATGACGTCATAGGGTGCGATAGTTTCGACTTGACGCAAGGATTCCAGAGGCAGTGGAATTTTGTTTCTACCCAAAAGGCATCATGAGATATGAGCCAAAAGTCATTTTTCCTAGTTATAGCGCCCCCTAGCAGCCAATTTGTTCCAAATTTTTTGTGGCCCTTTTTGGATGGGTGGGGCATAATGCCACCAAGTTTCGTTAAGATACTCCAAAGGGCGGCCGAGATATGAGCACACTTCCTGTTTGGCATCTGCGCAGCCAAATTTGATTGGCTGCCACGGGCAAACGCTTGTGAAATTCAAATCACTGGGTATAACTTTTGTGCAGGTTGGTCCAATTATGCTATCTTCCAAGTTTGGGAGAAATTGGTAAAAAATTGAGGGAGTTGAAACATTTTAATTGATTTTCACAAAATTCAAAATGGCGGGAAAACTATATGGGCGGAAAATGACGTCATGGGGTGCGTTGGATTCGTCTTGGCCCAAGGATTCCAGGGATACCAAGTTTTTGAAAATCAGACCAACGGTTCAAAAGTTACAAGCAGAAATGTATCTGCGACTTTGACCTGCTGGTGGCGCTAGAGGGTTTGAGGTAGAGGCCTGAAATTTGCTGAGAGGAATGTTGAGAGTGTCTAGAATCAGTGTGCCAAATTTCACAACTTTTTACCAGACGGTTCTATGGGCTGCCATAGACTTGCAGAGGCGGAAGTGGACTGAATAATAATAATAAGAAACAATAGAATCACTATGGGTGCCTTCGCAGCTTCGCTGCTTGGCCCCCAATAATAATAAGAAACAGTAGAATCACTATGGGTGCCTTCGCAGCTTCGCTGCTTGGCCCCCAAATATAGCTGCAAGCAGCAATGTGGGGGCCAAGCAGGATATGACGCCATAGGGAGCGTTGGATTCGTTTTGACCGAAGGATTCCAGCGATACTAAGATTTTGACGATCAGACGTACGGTTCAAAAGTAACAAGCAGAAATGTACTTCCATCTTTGACCTGTTGGTGGCAGTAGCTGCCTTGAGGATTTTCGTAGCAGTCACAGTTGCTGGAGCTGAGCTGCACTGTTTGAATGTGTGACTTGCCATGAAGCTACAAGCCTGTGTCTCTCTGAGAGGGAGCAGCCCCTCCCTCCCGTGTGTGTGTGTGTGTGTGAGAGCGAGCAGCCCCTCCCCCACCCGCGCACTGCGAGCAGAGAGACAGAGAAGCACACAAAAAGGGCAGTTTTTCCTCAGGGGGGACCCCCCAAACAACGGGGATTTACACGAAAACGGAAGGAGATAGTCACAAAATTCTTTCACAATGAGTGCCACAAGGGTCTCCTGAACACACTGATGTAATTTTTTTGTCTGTAATGTAAAAAATGAGGACATTAGAGCGAGTTAAAAACGAGTGACTTTTCTGCCACGTTTATAATGGGAGTCTATGGGGAAGCGCGCCTGTCCTCTCCTTACTTTCAGGCTTCTCATTCAAAAACTCTAAATCCTATCGTGTAGCTAGACACATTGTGTGAATCAGGACAAGTGTGGCTACTACTTTTGAGAAAATTGTGTGTGTAGAGTGAGAAATGTGGCTGAAATCACAGTTTAAAGGAGAAAGTTTGAGCTTTTTTTTCAGGCTGTCTACACTCTAAATTCCTGAGCTCCACTGGT
>NC_083578.1:46061459-46071459 GCF_027579695.1 Neoarius graeffei
GATTTTCACATAATTCAAAATGGCGGAAAATCTACTGGGTGGAATATGAGGAGACAGGGCCCATTGGATTCCTTTTGACCTAAGCATTCCAGCCACACTAAGAATTTGATGATCAGACGTATGGTTCAAAAGTAACAAGCAGAAATGTACCTGCAATTTTGACCTGTTGGTGGCGCTAGAGAGTTTGAGGTGCTGAGTTGAAATTTGGTGACAAGATCCTTGAGGCAGCCTAGAATCAGTGTGCCAAGTTTAAAAACCTCTAGTCAGACGGTTCTATGCATTGCCATAGAATTTCATTGATTTTAACAAAATTCAAAATGGTGGAAAATTCTCAAGGCAGAATATGACGTCATAGGGTGCGGTGGATTCGGCTTGAGCCAAGGATTCCTGACATAGTGGAATTTTGTTTCTAGGCAAAACGCATCATGAGATATGAGCCAAAAGACATTTTTCCTAGTTATAGCGCCCCCTAGCAGCCAATTTGTTCCAAATTTTTTGCTGCTCTTTGGGGAGGGGTGTTGCATAAAGTCACCAAGTTTCGTTAAGATACGCCAAAGGTTCGCCGAGAAATGAGCACACTTCCTGTCTTGCATCTGCCAGCCAAATTTGATTGGCTGCCACGGCCAAACGCTTAAGAAATTCTAAAAACCGGGTATGTTTCTTGTGCAGCTTAGTCCCCAGTTGCCATGTACCAAGTTTGGGAGAAATTCTTCAAAAATTGTGGGAGGAGAAGCATTTTAATTGATTTTCACATAATTCAAAATGGCGGAAAATCTCCTGGGTGGAATATGACGAGACAGGGCCGCTGGATTCGTGGTGACCCAATTATTCCAGCGATACTAAGATTTTGATGATCAGACATATGGTTCAAAAGTAACAAGCAGAAGTGTACTTGCAACTTTGACCTGTTGGTGGCGCTAGAGAGTTTGAGGTGCTGAGTTGAAATTTGGTGACAAGATCCTTGAGGGAGCCTAGAATCAGTGTGCCAAGTTTAAAAACCTCTAGTCAGACGGTTCTATGCGTTGCCATAGAATTTCACTGATTTTAACAAAATTCAAAATGGCGGAAAATCCTCAAGGCAGAATATGACGTCATAGGGTGCGATGGATTCGTCTTGAGCCAAGGATTCCTGCCATAGTGGAATTTTGTTTCTAGCCAAAACGAGTCATGAGATATGAGCCAAAAGACATTTTTCCTAGTTATAGCGCCCCCTAGCAGCCAATTTGTTCCAAATTTTTTGGGGCCCTTTCGGGAGGGGTGCTGCATAAAGGCACCAAGTTTCGTTAAGATACGCCAAAGGGTGGCCGAGAAATGAGCACACTTCCTGTTTCGCATCTTTGCAGCCAAGTTTGATTGGCTGCCACGGCCAAACGCTTGTGAAATTCAAATCACCGGGTATAACTTTTGTGCAGGTTGGTCCAATTATGCTATCTTCCAAGTTTGGGAGAAATTGGTAAAAAATTGAGGGAGTTGAAACATTTTAATTGATTTTCACAAAATTCAAAATGGCGGGAAAAATATATGGGCGGGAAATGACGTCATGGGGTGCGTTGGATTCGTCTTGGCCCAAGGATGCCAGGGATACCAAGTTTTTGAAAATCAGACCAACGGTTCAAAAGTTACAAGCAGAAATGTACCTGGGACTTTGACCTGTTGGTGGCGCTAACGGGTTTGAGGTAGAGGCCTGAAATTTGGTGAGAGGAATGTTGAGAGTGTCTAGAATCAGTGTGCCAAATTTCACAACTTTTTACCAGACGGTTCTATGGGCTGCCATAGACTTGCAGAGGCGGAAGTGGACTGAATAATAATAATAATAATAATAATAATAATAATAATAATAATAATAATAAGAAACAATAGAATCACTATGGGTGCCTTCGCAGCTTTGCTGCTTGGCCCCCAATAATAATAAATATAGCTGCAAGCAGCAATGTGGGGGCCAAGCAGCATATGAGCCTAGTCGGAAGGCCAGCAGAATGCCCTTGGGTCAGGTAATGCCCTTGTGCAGCTTAGTCCAAAGTTGCTATCTACCAAGTTTGGGAGAAATTGGTGAAAAATTGAGGGAGGAGAAGCATTTTAATTGATTTTTACAAAATTCAAAATGGCGGAAAATGCCAAAGGCTGAATATGACGTCATAGGGTGCGATGGATTCGGCTTGACCCAAGGATTCCAGAGATAGTGGAATTTTCTTTCTATCCCAAAGGCATCATGAGATATGAGCCAAAAGTCATTTATCCTAGTTATAGCGCCCCCTAGTGGCCAAGTTGTTCCAACTTTTTTGGGGACCTTTCTGGTGGAGTCTGGCATAAAGCCACCAAGTTTCGTTACGTTCTGCCAAAGGGCGGCCGAGATGTGAGCACACATCCTCTTTCGCGTCTGCGCAGCCAAATTTGATTTTCTGCCACGGCCAAACGCTTATGAAATTCGAAAAGCACTATAAGATTATTGAGCAGGTTCGTCCACAGTTGCTATGTACCAAGTTTGGGAGAAATTCGTCAAAAACTGAGGGAGGAGAAGCATTTTAATTGATTTTCACCTAATTTAAAATGGCGGAAAATCTACCAGGTACAATATTACGAGCCAGGGTGCGTTGGATTCGTTTTGACACACGCATTCCAGCGATACTAAGCTTTTGATGATCAGACATATGGTTCAAAAGTAACAACCAGAAATGTACCTGCAACTTTGACCTGTTGGTGGCGCTAGAGAGTTTGAGTTGGTGAGTTGAAATTTGGTGTCAACACCCTTGAGGGAGCCTAGAATCAGTCTGCCAAATTTGAAAACCTCTAGTCATACGGTTCTATGGGTTGCCATCTAATTTCATTGATTTTAACAAAATTCAAAATGGCGGAAAATCCTCAAGTCAGAATATGACGTCATAGGGTGCGATGGATTCGTCTTGACCCGTGGATTCCAGGGATAGTGGAATTTTGTTTCTAGCCAAAACGCATCATGAGATATGAGCCAAAAGACATTTTTCCTAGTTACAGCGCCCCCTAGCAGCCAATTTGTTCCAAGTTTTTTGCTGCCCTTTGGGGAGGGGTGCTGCATAATGCCACCAAGTTTTCTTAAGATACGCCAAAGGGTGGCCGAGAAATGAGCACACTTCCTGTTTTGCATCTGCCATCCAATTTTGATTGGCTGCCATGGCCAAACGCTTAGGAAATTCTAAAAACCGGGTATGTTTCTTGTGCAGATTAGTCCCCAGTTGCCATCTACCAAGTTTGGGAGAAATTGTTCAAAAATTGAGGGAGGAGAAGCATTTTAATTGATTTTCACATAATTCAAAATGGCGGAAAATCTACTGGGTGGAATATGACGAGACAGGGCGCTTTGGATTCCTTTTGACCCAAGCATTCCAGGGATACTAAGAATTTGATGATCAGACATAGGGTTCAAAAGTAACAAGCAGAAATGTACCTGCGACTTTGACCTGTTGGTGGCGCTAGAGAGTTTCAGGTGCTGATTTGAAATTTGGTGACAAGATCCTTGAGGCAGCCTAGAATCAGTGTGCCAAGTTTAAAAACCTCTAGTCAGACGGTTCTATGCGTTGCCATAGAATTTCATTGATTTTAACAAAATTCAAATTGGCGGAAAATCCTCAAGGCAGAATATGACATCATAGGATGCGTTGGATTCGGCTTGAACCAAGGATTCCTGCCATAGTGGAATTTTGTTTCTAGCCAAAACGAGTCATGAGATATGAGCCTAAAGACATTTTTCCTAGTTATAGCGCCCCCTAGCAGCCAATTTGTTCCAAATTTTTTGCTGTCCTTTGGGGAGGGGTGTTGCATAAAGCCACCCAGTTTCGTTAAGATATGCCAAAGGGTGGCCGAGAAATGAGCACACTTCCTGTTTTGCATATGCCAGCCAAATTTGATTGGCTGCCACGGCCAAACGCTTAAGAAATTCTAAAAACCGGGATGTTTCTTGTGCAGCTTAGGCCCCAGTTGCCATGTACCAAGTTTGGGAGAAATTTTCCAAAAATTGAGGGAGGAGAAGCATTTTAATTGATTTTCACATAATTCAAAATGGCGGAAAATCTCCTGGGTGGAATATGACGAGACAGGGCCCCGTGGATTCGGGGTGACCCAAGTATTCCAGCGATACTAAGATTTTGATGATCAGATGTATGGTTCAGAAGTAACAAGCAGAAATGTACTTGCAACTTTGACCTGTTGGTGGCGCTAGAGAGTTTGAGGTGCTGAGTTGAAATTTGGTGAAAAGATCCTTGAGGCAGCCTAGAATCAGTGTGCCAAGTTTAAAAACCTCTAGTCAGACGGTTCTATGCGTTGCCATAGAATTTCACTGATTTTAACAAAATTCAAAATGGCGGAAAATCCTCAAGGCAGAATATGACGTCATAGGGTGCGATGGATTCGTCTTGAACCAAGGATTCCTGCCATAGTGGGATTTTGTTTCTAGCCAAAACGCATCATGAGATATGAGCCAAAAGACATTTTTCCTAGTTATAGCGCCCCCTAGCAGCCAATTTGTTCCAAATTTGTTGTTCCCCTTTGGGGAGGGGTGTTGCATAACGGCACCAAGGTTCATTAAGATACGCCAAAGGGTGGCCGAGATATGAGCACACTTCCTGTTTTGCGTCTTCGCAGCCAAATTTGATTGGCTGCCACGGCCAAACGCTTAAGAAATTCTAAAAACCGGGTATGTTTCCTGTGAAGCTTAGTCCAAAGTTGCGATTTACCAAGTTTGGGAGAAATTGTTCAAAAATTGAGGGAGGAGAAGCGTTTTAAGTGATTTTCACAAAATTCAAAATGGCGGGAAAACTATATGGGCGGAAAATGACGTCATGGGGTCCGTTGGATTCGTCTTGACCCAAGGACTCCAGGGATACCAAGTTTTTGAAAATCGGACCAATGGTTCAAAAGTTACAAGCAGAAATGTACCTGCAACTTTGACCTGTTGGTGGCGCTAAAGTGTTTGAGGTAGAGGCCTGAAATTCGCTGAGATTAATGTTGACACTGTCTAGAATCAGTGTGCAAAATTTCCCAACTTTTTACCAGACGGTTCTATGGGCTGCCATAGACTTGCAGAGGCGGAAGAACGTTGAATAATAATAATAAATATAGCTGCAAGCAGCAATGCGGGGCCAAGCAGTGTGACCCAGCCTAAGTTGCCATGGCAACAGAAAGAACTGACCAGGCAGACGGTCATAGGCACGCACAGGAAGTGTTTACAAGCAGAAATGTACCTCCAACCAGATGGTTAGAGGCATGCACGGCTTCACCATCAAATTCGATTGACTGTGATGGCTGAAATTACTTCAAGTATACTAGGTGTGTGTCTGTGTGTGCTAAAAGACTGCTGAGATATGAGCTCAATGATATATGAGCCAAAAGACATTTTGGAAAGTTATAGCGCCCCCTAATGGCCAATGTGCACCAAATCTGGTAAGGGCCCTTCTGGACGGGTGAGACACAATCCCACCAAGTTTGGTTAAGAAAGGTCAAAGGGCTGCCGAGATATGAGCACACTTCCTGTTTTGCGTCTGCAACGCCAAATTTGATTGGCAGCCACGGCCAAACGCTTATGAATTTCTAAAAACCGGGTAAGTTTTTTGTGCAGCTTAGTCCAACGTTGCCATCTACCAAGTTTGGAAGGAATTGGTCAAAAATTGAGGGAGGAGAAGCATTTTAATTGATTTTCACAAAATTCAAAATGGCGGAAAATATACCAGGCGGAATATGACGCGATAGGGGGCATTGGATTCGTTTTGACCCAAGTATTCCAGCGATCCTAAGATATTGACGATCAGACATACGGTTCAAAAGTAACAAGCAGAAATGTACCTGCAACTTTGACCTGTTGGTGGCGCTAGAGAGTTTGAGGTGGTGAGTTGAAATTTGGTGACAAGAACCTTGAGGCAGCCTAGAATCAGTGTGCATAATTTGAAAACCTCTAGTCAGACAGTTCTATGGGTTGCCATAGAATTTCATTGATTTTAACAAAATTCAAAATGGCGGAAAATCCTCAAGGCAGAATATGACGTCATAGGGTGCGATGGATTCGTCTTGACCCAAGGATTCCAGACGCAGTGGAATTTTGTTTCTAGCCCAAACGGATCATGAGATATGAGCCAAAAGTCATTTTTCCTAGTTATAGCGCCCCCTAGCAGCCCATTTGTTCCAAATTTTTTGTGGGCCATTTTGGAGGGGTAGGGCATAAAGCCACCAAGTTTCGTTAAGATACGCCAAAGGGCGGCAGAGAAATGAGCACACATCCTGTTTGGCGTCTGCGCCGTCAATTTTGATTGGCTGCCATGGCCAAACGCTTATGAAATTCTAAAAACCGGGTAAGTTTCTTGTGCAGCTTAGTCCAAAGTTGCCATCTACCAAGTTTGGGAGAAATTGGTCAAAAATTGAGGGAGGAGAAGCATTTTAATTGATTTTCACAAAATTCAAAATGGCGGGAAAACTATATGGGCGGAAAATGACGTCATGGGGTGCTTTGGATTCGTCTTGACCCAAGGATTCCAGGGATACCAAGTTTTTGAAAATCGGACATCCGGTTCAAAAGTTACAAGCAGAAATGTACCTGCAACTTTGACCTGCTGGTGGCGCTAGAGGGTTGGGGGTGGGGACCTAAAAATTGTTGTGGGGAATGCTGAGACTGTCTGAAATGTGTGTGCCAAATTTGAGCATTTTCCTATGTGTGGCTCTATGGGCTGCCATTGACTTCCCATAGGAGAAGAAAGTTGAATTATAAATATAGCTGCAAGCAGCAATGCGGGGCCAAGCAGCGTGACCCAGCCTAAGTTGCCAAGGCAACAGAAAGAACTGACCAGGCAGACGGTCAGAGGCACGCACGGGAAGTGTTTACAAGCAGAAATGTACCTCCAACCAGATGGGTAGAGGCATGCACGGCTTCACCGTCAAAATCGATTGACTGTGATGGCTGAAATTACTTCAAGTGTACTAGGTGTGTGTGTGTGTGTGTGTGTGTGTGTGTGTGTGTGTGTGTGCAAAAAGACTGCTGAGATATGAGCTCAATGATATATGAGCCAAAATACATTTTGGAAAGTTATAGCGCCCCCTAATGGCCAATGTGCACCAAATGAGGTACGGGACCTTTTGGAGGGGTGGGGCATAATCCCACCAAGTTTGGTTAAGCAAGGTCAAAGGGCTACCGAGATATGAGCACACTTCCTGTGTCACATCTGCACGGCCAAATTTGATTGGCCGCCACAGCCAAACGCTTACGAAATTCGAAAAACCGGGTAAGTTTTATGTGCAGCTTAGTCCAAAGTTGCCATATACCAAGGTTAGAAGGAATTGGTCAAAAATTGAAGGAGGAGAAGCATTTTAATTGATTTTCACAAAATTCAAAATGGCGGAAAATATACAAGGGGGAATATGACGTCATAGGGTGCGTTGGATTCGTGTTGACCCACGGATCCCAGGGATACTTAGATTTTGACGATCAGAAGTACGGATCAAAAGTAACAAGCAGAAATGTACCTGTAACTTTGACCTGTTGGTGGCGCTAGAGAGTTTGAGGTGGTGAGCTGAAATTTGCTGACAAGACCCTTGAGACAGCCTAGAATCAGTGTGCCAAATTTGAAAACCTCTAGTCAGACGGTTCTATGGGTTGCCATAGAATTTCATTGATTTTAACAAAATTCAAAATGGCGGAAAATCCTCAAGGCAGAATATGACGTCATAGGTGGCGATTGATTCGTCTTGACCCAAGGATTCCAGAGATAGTGGAATTTTGTTTCTAGCCCAAACGCATCATGAGATATGAGCCAAAAGACAATTTTCCTAGTTATAGCGCCCCCTAGCAGCCAATTTGTTCCAAATTTTTTGGGGTCCTTCATGGAGGGGTGGGGCATAATCCCACCAAGTTTAGTTAAGATAAGCCAAAGGGCGGCCGAGACATGAGCACACTTCCTGTTTCACATCTGCGCGGCCAAATTTGATTGGCCGCCACAGCCAAACGCTTACGAAATTCGTAAAACCGGGTAAGTTTTATGTGCAGCTTAGTCCAAAGTTGCCATATACCAAGTTTAGAAGGAATTGGTCAAAAATTGAAGGAGGAGAAGCATTTTAATTGATTTTCACAAAATTCAAAATGGCGGAAAATATACAAGGGGGAATATGACGTCATAGGGTGCGTTGGATTCGTGTTGACCCACGGATCCCATGGATACTTAGATTTTGACGATCAGAAGTACGGATCAAAAGTAACAAGCAGAAATGTACCTGTAACTTTGACCTGTTGGTGGCGCTAGAGAGTTTGAGGTGGTGAGCTGAAATTTGCTGACAAGACCCTTGAGACAGCCTATAATCAGTGTCCCAAATTTGAAAACCTCTAGTCAGACGGTTCTATGGGTTGCCATAGAATTTCATTGATTTTAACAAAATTCAAAATGGCGGAAAATCCTCAAGGCAGAATATGACGTCATAGGGTGCGATAGATTCGACTTGACGCAAGGATTCCAGAGGCAGTGGAATTTTGTTTCTACCCAAAAGGCATCATGAGATATGAGCCAAAAGTCATTTTTCCTAGTTATAGCGCCCCCTAGCAGCCAATTTGTTCCAAATTTTTTGTGGCCCTTTGTGGATGGGTGGGGCATAATGCCACCAAGTTTCGTTAAGATAGGCCAAAGGGCGGCTGAAATATCAGCACACTTCCTGTTTGGCGTCTGCGCAGCCAAATTTGATTGGCTGCCACGGCCAAACGCTTATGAAATTCTAAAATCCGGGTAAGTTTCTAGTGCAGCTTAGTCGACAGTTGCCATCTTCCAAGTTTGGGAGAAATTGCTCAAAAATTGTGGGAGGAGAAGCATTTTAATTGATTTTCACAAAATTCAAAATGGCGGGAAAACTATATGGGCGGAAAATGACGTCATGGGGTGCTTTGGATTCGTCTTGACCCAAGGATTCCAGGGATACCAAGTTTTTGAAAATCGGACCAACGGTTCAAAAGTTACAAGCAGAAATGTACCTGCAACTTTGACCTGCTGGTGGCGCTAGAGGGTTGGGGGTGGGGACCTAAAAATTGTTGTGGGGAATGCTGAGACTGTCTAGAATGTGTGTGCCAAATTTGAGCATTTTCCTATGTGTGGTTCTATGGGCTTCCATTGACATCCCATAGGAGAAGAAAGTTGAATAATAATAAATAATAATAATAATAATAAGAAAACCGACAAACTCATTAGGGGCCTTCGCCAGCTTCGCTGCTTGGCCCCTAAATATAGCTGCAAGCAGCAATGTGGGGGCCAAGCAGCATATGGGCCGAGTCGTAAGGCCAGCAGAATGCACTTGGGCCAGGTAATGCCCTTGTGGAGCTTAGTCCAAAGTTGCTATCTACCAAGTTTGGGAGAAATTGGTGAAAAATTGAGGGAGGAGAAGCATTTTAATTGATTTTTACAAAATTCAAAATGGCGGAAAATCCTAAAGGGTGAATATGACGTGATAGGGTGCGATGGATTCGGCTTGAGCCAAGGATTCCAGAGCTAGTGGAATTTTGTTTCTAGCCCGAACGTATCATGAGATATGAGCCAAAATTCGTTTTTGCTAGTTATAGCGCCCCCTAGCGGCCAAGTTGGTCCAAGTTTTTTGGGGACCTTTCTGGTTGTGTCTAGCATAATGCCACCAAGTTTCGTTAAGATCTGCCAAAGTGCGGCCGAGATGTGAGCACACATCCTCTTTCGCGTCTGTGCAGCCAAATTTGATTGGCTGCCACGGCCAAACGCTTATGAAATTCGAAAATCCGTGTAAGATTCTTGTGCAGCTTCATCCACAGTTGCTATGGACCAAATTTGGGAGAAAATGGTCAAAAACTGAGGGAGGAGTAGCATTTTAATTGATTTTCACATAATTCAAAATGGCGGAAAATCTACCAGGTGCAATATGACGAAACAGGGCGCGTTGGATTCATTTTGACGGAAGCATTCCAGAAAGACTAAGATTTTGACGATCAGACGTATGTTCCAAAAGTAACAACCAGAAATGTACCTGCGAATTTGACCTGTTG
>NC_083578.1:46081459-46083959 GCF_027579695.1 Neoarius graeffei
CACACATCCTCTTTCGCGTCTGTGCAGCCAAATTTGATTGGCTGCCACGGCCAAACGCTTATGAAATTCGAAAATCCGTGTAAGATTCTTGTGCAGCTTCATCCACAGTTGCAATGGACCAAATTTGGGAGAAAATGGTCAAAAACTGAGGGAGGAGTAGCATTTTAATTGATTTTCACATAATTCAAAATGGCGGAAAATCTACCAGGTGCAATATGACGAAACAGGGCGCGTTGGATTCATTTTGACGGAAGCATTCCAGAAAGACTAAGATTTTGACGATCAGACGTATGTTCCAAAAGTAACAACCAGAAATGTACCTGCGAATTTGACCTGTTGGTGGCGCTAGAGAGTTTGAGGTGGTGAGTTGAAATTTGGTGACAAGACCCTTGAGGGAGCCTAGAATCAGTCTGAAAAATTTGAAAACCTCTAGTCATACGGTTCTATGGGTTGCCATCTAATTTCATTGATTTTAACAAATTTCAAAATGGCGGAAAATCCTCAAGGCAGAATATGACGGCATAGGGTGCGATGCATTCGTCTTGACCCATGGATTCCAGAGATAGTAGAATTTTGTTTCTACCCAAAACGCATCATGAGATATGAGCCAAAAGACATTTTTCCTAGTTATAGCGCCCCCTAGCAGCCAATTTGTTCCAAATTTTTTGCTGCCCTTTGGGGAGGGGTGCTGCATAAGGCCACCAAGTTTTGTTAAGATAGGCCAAAGGGTGGCCGAGAAATGAGCACACTTCCTGTTTTGCATCTGCAAGCCAAATTTGATTGGCTGCCACAGCCAAACGCTTAGGAAATTCTAATTACCGGGTAAGTTTCTTGTGCAGATTAGTCCCCAGTTGCCATCTACCAAGTTTGGGAGAAATTGTTCAAAAATTGAGGGAGGAGAAGCATTTTAATTGATTTTCACATAATTCAAAATGGCGGAAAATCTACTGGGTGTGATATGACGAGACAGGGTGCGTTGTAGTCGGTCTGACCCAAGCATTCCAGCGATACTAAGATTTTGATGATCAGACGTATGGTTCAAAAGTAACAAGCAGAAATGTACCTGCGAATTTGACCTGTTGGTGGCGCTAGAGACTTTGAGGTGCTGAGTTGAAATTTGGTGACAAGATCCTTGAGGCAGCCTAGAATCAGTGTACCAAGTTTAAAAACCTCTAGTCAGATGGTTCTATGTGTTGCCATAGAATTTCATTGATTTTAACAAAATTCAAAATGGCGGAAAATCCTCAAGGCAGAATATGACGTCATAGGATGCGATGGATTCGTCTTGACCCATGGATTCCAGATATAGTTGAATTTTCTTTCTAGCCAAAACGCATCATGAGATATGAGCCAAAAGACATTTTTCCTAGTTATAGCGCCCCCTAGCGTCCAATTTGGGCCAAATTTTTTGTGGCCCTTTGCGAAGGGGTTTCGCATAATGCCACCAAGTTTCGTCAAGAGAGGCCAAAGGGCCACCGAGATATGAGTGCACTTCCTGTTTTGCATCTGCGCAGCCAAATTTGATTGGCTGCCACGGCCAAACGCTTATGAAATTCAAATCACCGGGTATAACTTTTGTGCAGGTTGGTCCAATTATGCTATCTTCCAAGTTTGGCAGAAATTGGTAAAAAATTGAGGGAGTTGAAACATTTTAATTGATTTTCACAAAATTCAAAATGGCGGGAAAAGTATATGGGCGGTAAATGACGTCATGGGGTGCGTTGGATTCGTCTTGGCCCAAGGATTCCAGGGATACCAAGGTTTTGAAAATCAGACCAACGGTTCAAAAGTTACAAGCAGAAATGTACCTGCAACTTTGACCTGTTGGTGGCGCTAGAGGCTTTGAGGTAGAGGCCTGAAATTTGCTGAGAGGAATGTTGAGACTGTCTAGAATCAGTGTGCCAAATTTCACAACTTTTTACCAGACGGTTCTATGGGCTGCCATAGACTTGCAGAGGCGGAAGTGGACTGAATAATAATAATAATAAGAAACAATAGAATCACTATGGGTGCCTTCGAAGCTTCGCTGCTTGGCCCCCAATAATAAATATAGCTGCAAGCAGCAATGTGGGGGCCAAGCTGTATGGGCCGAGTCGTAAGGCCAGCAGAATGCACTTGGGCCAGGTAATGCCCTTGTGGAGCTTAGTCCAAAGTTGCTATCTACCAAGTTTGGGAGAAATTGGTGAAAAATTGAGGGAGGAGAAGCATTTTAATTGATTTTTACAAAATTCAAAATGGCGGAAAATCCTAAAGGGTGAATATGACGTGATAGGGTGCGATGGATTCGGCTTGAGCCAAGGATTCTACAGCTAGTGGAATTTTGTTTCTAGCCCAAACGCATCATGAGATATGAGCCAAAATTCGTTTTTGCTAGTTATAGCGCCCCCTAGCGGCCAAGTTGGTCCAAGTTTTTTGGGGACCTTTCTGGTTGAGTCTGGCATAATGCCACCAAGTTTCGTTAAGATCTGCCAAAGGGCGGCCGAGATGTGAGCACACATCC
>NC_083578.1:46096459-46098959 GCF_027579695.1 Neoarius graeffei
TTTGGTGACAAGATCCTTGAGGGAGCCTAGAATCAGTGTGCCAAGTTTAAAAACCTCTAGTCAGACGGTTCTATGCATTGCCATAGAATTTCATTGATTTTAACAAAATTCAAAATGGTGGAAAATCCTCAAGGCAGAATATGACGTCATAGGGTGCGGTGGATTCGGCTTGAGCCAAGGATTCCTGAGATAGTGGAATTTTGTTTCTAGGCAAAACGCATCATGAGATATGAGCCAAAAGACATTTTTCCTAGTTATAGCGCCCCCTAGCAGCCAATTTGCTCCAAATTTTTTGCTGCCCTTTGGGGAGGGGTGTTGCATAAAGCCACCAAGTTTCGTTAAGATACGCCAAAGGTTCGCCGAGAAATGAGCACACTTCCTGTCTTGCATCTGCCAGCCAAATTTGATTGGCTGCCACGGCCAAACGCTTAAGAAATTCTAAAAACCGGGTATGTTTCTTGTGCAGCTTAGTCCCCAGTTGCCATGTACCAAGTTTGGGAGAAATTCTTCAAAAATTGTGGGAGGAGAAGCATTTTAATTGATTTTCACATAATTCAAAATGGCGGAAAATCTCCTGGGTGGAATAGGACGAGACAGGGCCCCTGGATTCGTGGTGACCCAAGGATTCCAGCGATACTAAGCTTTTGATGATCAGACGTATGGTTCAAAAGTAACAAGCAGAAGTGTACTTGCAACTTTGACCTGTTGGTGGCGCTAGAGAGTTTGAGGTGCTGAGTTGAAATTTGGTGACAAGATCCTTGAGGGAGCCTAGAATCAGTGTGCCAAGTTTAAAAACCTCTAGTCAGACGGTTCTATGCGTTGCCATAGAATTTCACTGATTTTAACAAAATTCAAAATGGCGGAAAATCCTCAAGGCAGAATATGACGTCATAGGGTGCGATGGATTCGTGTTGAGCCAAGGATTCCTGCCATAGTGGAATTTTGTTTCTAGCCAAAACGAGTCATGAGATATGAGCCAAAAGACATTTTTCCTAGTTATAGCGCCCCCTAGCAGCCAATTTGTTCCAAATTTTTTGGGGCCCTTTCGGGAGGGGTGCTGCATAAAGGCACCAAGTTTCGTTAAGATAGGCCAAAGGGTGGCCGAGAAATGAGCACACTTCCTGTTTCGCATCTTTGCAGCCAAGTTTGATTGGCTGCCACGGCCAAACGCTTGTGAAATTCAAATCACCGGGTATAACTTTTGTGCACGTTCGTCCAATTATGCTATCTTCCAAGTTTGGGAGAAATTGGTAAAAAATTGAGGGAGTTGAAACATTTTAATTGATTTTCACAAAATTCAAAATGGCGGGAAAAATATATGGGCGGGAAATGACGTCATGGGGTGCGTTGGATTCGTCTTGGCCCAAGGATTCCAGGGATACCAAGTTTTTGAAAATCAGACCAACGGTTCAAAAGTTACAAGCAGAAATGTACCTGGGACTTTGACCTGTTGGTGGCGCTAACGGGTTTGAGGTAGAGGCCTGAAATTTGGTGAGAGGAATGTTGAGAGTGTCTAGAATCAGTGTGCCAAATTTCACAACTTTTTACCAGACGGTTCTATGGGCTGCCATAGACTTGCAGAGGCGGAAGTGGACTGAATAATAATAATAATAATAAATATAGCTGCAAGCAGCAATGTGGGGGCCAAGCAGAATTATGAGACGAGATGTCAGGCCAGTAGAAGGCATTTGCGCCATGTAATGCCCTTGTGCAGCCTAGTGCAAAGTTGCGATATACCAAGTTTGGGAGAAATTGGTCAAAAATTGAGGTAGGAGAAGCATTTTAATTGATTTTCACGAAATTCAAAATGGCGGAAAATCCTCAAGTCTGAATATGACCTCATAGGTTGTGATGGATTCGGCTTGACCCAAGGATTCCAGCGATAGTGGAATTTTGTTTCTACCCAAAACGCATCATGAGATATGAGCAAAAAGACATTTTTCCTTGTTATAGCGCCCCCTTGCCGCCAATGTGTTCCAAATTTGTTGGGGCCCTTTTGGGAGAGGTCTTGCACAATGCCACCAAGTTTCATTTAGATACGCCAAAGGGCGGCCGAGATATGAGCACACTTCCTGGTTCGCATATGCTCAGCCAAATTTGATTGGTTGCCACGGCCAAACGTTTATGAAATTCAAAAATCCGTGTAAGATACTTGTGTAGGCTCCTCCAGAGTTGCTATCTACCAAGTTTGGGAGAAATTGGTCAAAAACTGAGGGAGGAGAAGCATTTTAATTGATTTTCACATAATTCAAAATGCCGGAAAATCTACTGGGTAGAATATGACGAGACAGGGCGCGTTGGATTCTTTGTGACCCAAGCATTCTAGAGATACTAAGATTTTGATGATCAGACGAATGTTTCAAAAGTAACAAGCAGAAATGTACCTGCGACTTTGACCTGTTGGTGGCGCTAGAGTTTTTGAGGTGCTGAGTTGAAATTTGGTGACAAGATCCTTGAGGCAGCCTAGAATCAGTATGCCAAGTTTAAAAACCTCTAGTCA
>NC_083578.1:46113959-46121459 GCF_027579695.1 Neoarius graeffei
TTGCAACTTTGACCTGTTGGTGGCGCTAGAGAGTTTGAGGTGCTGAGTTGAAATTTGGTGACAAGATCCTTGAGGGAGCCTAGAATCAGTGTGCCAAGTTTAAAAACCTCTAGTCAGACGGTTCTATGCGTTGCCATAGAATTTCACTGATTTTAACAAAATTCAAAATGGCGGAAAATCCTCAAGGCAGAATATGACGTCATAGGGTGCGATGGATTCGTCTTGAGCCAAGGATTCCTGCCATAGTGGAATTTTGTTTCTAGCCAAAACGAGTCATGAGATATGAGCCAAAAGACATTTTTCCTAGTTATAGCGCCCCCTAGCAGCCAATTTGTTCCAAATTTTTTGGGGCCCTTTTGGGAGGGGTGCTGCATAAAGGCACCAAGTTTCGTTAAGATACGCCAAAGGGTGGCCGAGAAATGAGCACACTTCCTGTTTCGCATCTTTGCAGCCAAGTTTGATTGGCTGCCACGGCCAAACGCTTGTGAAAATCAAATCACCGGGTATAACTTTTGTGCAGGTTGGTCCAATTATGCTATCTTCCAAGTTTGGGAGAAATTGCTAAAAAATTGAGGGAGTTGAAACATTTTAATTGATTTTCACAAAATTCAAAATGGCGGGAAAAATATATGGGCGGGAAATGACGTCATGGGGTGCGTTGGATTCGTCTTGGCCCAAGGATTCCAGGGATACCAAGTTTTTGAAAATCAGACCAACGGTTCAAAAGTTACAAGCAGAAATGTACCTGGGACTTTGACCTGTTGGTGGCGCTAACGGGTTTGAGGTAGAGGCCTGAAATTTGGTGAGAGCAATGTTGAGAGTGTCTAGAATCAGTGTGCCAAATTTCACAACTTTTTACCAGACGGTTCTATGGGCTGCCATAGACTTGCAGAGGCGGAAGTGGACTGAATAATAATAATAATAATAATAAGAAACAATAGAATCACTATGGGTGCCTTCGCAGCTTTGCTGCTTGGCCCCCAATAATAATAATAATAATAATAATAATAATAAGAAACAATAGAATCACTATGGGTGCCTTCGCAGCTTTGCTGCTTGGCCCCCAATAATAATAATAATAATAATAATAAATATAGCTGCAAGCAGCAATGTGGGGGCCAAGCAACTTATGAGCCTAGTCGGAAGGCCAGCAGAATGCACTTGGGCCAGGTAATGCCCTTGTGCAGCTTAGTCCAAAGTTGCTATCTACCAAGTTTGGGAGAAATTGGTGAAAAATTGAGGGAGGAGAAGCATTTTAATTGATTTTTTCAAAATTCAAAATGGCGGAAAATCGTAAAGGCTAAATATGACGTCATAGGCTGCGATGGATTCGGCTTGAGCCAAGGATTCCAGAGATAGTGGAATTTTGTTTCTAGCCCAAACAGATCATGAGATATGAGCCAAAAGTAATTTTTCCTAGTTATAGCGCCCCCTAGCTGCCAAGTTGTTCCAAGTTTTTTGGGGACCTTTCTGGTGGCGTCTGGCAAAAGGCCACCAAGTTTCATTAAGATCTGCCAAAGGGCGGCCGAGATGTGAGCACACATCCTCTTTTGCGTCTGAGGAGCCAAATTTGATTGGCTGCCACTGCCAAACGCTTATGAAATTCATAAATTCGTGTAAGATTCTTGTGCAGCTTCGTCCACAGTTACTATGTACCAAGGTTGGGAGAAATTGGTCAAAAACTGAGGGAGAAGAAGCATTTTAATAGATTTTCACATAATTCAAAATGGCGGAAAATCTACCAGGTGCAATATGACGAGACAGGGCGCGTTGGATTCGATGTCTCCAAGGCATTCCAGAGATCCTAAAATTTTGACGATCAGACGTATGGTTCAAAAGTAACAAGCAGAAATGTACCTGCGAATTTGACCTGTTGGTGGCACTAGAGAGTTTGAGGTGGTGAGTTCAAACTTGGCGACAAGACCCTTGAGGGAGCGTAGAATCAGGCTGCCAAATTTGAAAACCTCTAGTCATATGGTTCTATGGGTTGCCATCGAATTTCATTGATTTTAACAAAATTCAAAATGGTGGAAAAACCTCAAGTCAGAATATGACGTCATAGGATGCGATGGATTCGTCTTGACGCATGGATTCCAGAGATAATGGAATTTTGTTTCTACCCAAAACGCATCATGAGATATGAGCCAAAAGACATTTTTCCCAGTTATAGCGCCCCCTAGCAGCCAATTTGTTCCAAATTTTTTGCTGCCCTTTGGAGAGGCGTGGTGCATAAGGCCACCAAGTTTCGTTAAGATACGCCAAAGGGTGGCCGAGAAATGAGCACACTTCCTGTTTTGCATCTGCCTTCCAATTTTGATTGGCTGCCACGGCTAAACGCTTAGGAAATTCTAAAAACCGGGTAAGTTTTTTATGCAGCTTAGTCGCCAGTTGCGATCTACCAAGATTGGGAGAAATTCTTCAAAAATTGAGGGAGGAGAAGCATTTTAATTGATTTTCACATAATTCAAAATGGCGGAAAATCTACTGGGTGGAATATGACGACACAGGGCGCGTTGGATTCCTTTTGAGCCAAGCATCCCAGCGATACTAAGAATTTGATGATCAGACATATTGTTCAAAAGTAACAAGCAGAAATGTACCTGTGATTTTGACCTGTTGGTGGCGCTAGAGAGTTTGAGGTGTTGAGTTGAAATTTGGTGACATGATCCTTGAGGCAGCCTAGAATCAGTGTGCCAAGTTTAAAAACCTCTAGTCAGACGGTTCTATGCGTTGCCATAGAATTTCATTGATTTTAACAAAATTCAAAATGGCGGAAAATCCACAAGGCAGAATATGACGTCATAGGGTGCGATGGATTCGTCTTGACGCATGGATTCCAGAGATAATGGAATTTTGTTTCTACCCAAAACGCATCATGAGATATGAGCCAAAAGACATTTTTCCCAGTTATAGCGCCCCCTAGCAGCCAATTTGTTCCAAATTTTATGCTGCCCTTTGGGGAGGCGTGGTGCATAATGCCACCAAGATTCGTTAAGATACGCCAAAGGGTGGCCAAGAAATGAGCACACTTCCTGTTTTGCATCTGCCTTCCAATTTTGATTGGCTGCCACGGCCAAACGCTTAGGAAATTCTAAAAACCGGGTAAGATTTTTATGCAGCTTAGTCCCCAGTTGCCATGTCCCAAGTTTGGGAGAAATTCTTCAAAAATTGAGGGAGGAGAAGCATTTTAATTGATTTTCACATAATTCAAAATGGCAGAAAATCTACTGGGTGGAATATGACGAGACAGGGCGCGTTGGATTCCTTTTGAGCCAAGCATCCCAGCAATACTAAGAATTTGATGATCAGACGTATTGTTCAAAAGTAACAAGCAGAAATGTACCTGTGATTTTGACCTGTTGGTGGCGCTAGAGAGTTTGAGGTGTTGAGTTGAAATTTGGTGACCTGATCCTTGAGGCAGCCTAGAATCAGTGTGCCAAGTTTAAAAAACTCTAGTCAGACGGTTCTATGCGTTGCCATAGAATTTCATTGATTTTAACAAAATTCAAAATGGCGGAAAATCCTCAAGGCAGAATATGACGTCATAGGTTGCGATGGATTCGTCTTCAGCCAAGAATTCCTGACATAGTGGAATTTTGTTTCTAGGCCAAACGCATCATGAGATATGAGCCAAAAGACATTTTTCCTAGTTATAGCGCCCCCTAGCGGCCAATTTGTTCCAACTTTGTTGTGGCCCTTTGAGAAGGGGTATCGCATAATCCCACCAAGTTTCGTCAAGATAGGCCAAAGGGCCGCCGAGAAATGAGCACACTTCCTGTTTCGCGTCTTCGCATCCAAATTTGATTGGCTGCCACGGCCAAACGCTTGTGAAATTCAAATCACCGGGTATAACTTTTGTGCAGGTTGGTCCAATTATGCTATCTTCCAAGTTTGGGAGAAATTGGTAAAAAATTGAGGGAGTTGAAACATTTTAATTGATTTTCACATAATTCAAATTGGCGGGAAAAATCTATGGGCGGAAATGACGTCATGGGGTGCGTTGGATTCGTCTTGGCCCAAGGATTCCAGGGGTACCAAGATTTTGAAAATCAGACCAACGGTTCAAAAGTTACAAGCAGAAATGTACCTGGGATTTTGACCTGTTGGTGGCGCTAACGGGTTTGAGGTAGAGGCCTGAAATTTGCTGAGAGGAATGTTGAGATTGTCTAGAATCAGTGTGCCAAATTTCACAACTTTTTACCAGACGGTTCTATGGGCTGCCATAGACTTGCAGAGGCGGAAGTGGACTGAATAATAATAATAATAATAATAATAATAATAATAATAATAATAATAATAAGAAACAATAGAATCACTATGGGTGCCTTCGCAGCTTCGCTGCTTGGCCCCCAATAATAAATATAGCTGCAAGCAGCAATGTGGGGGCCAAGCAACCTATGAGCCTACTCGGAAGGCCAGCAGAATGCACTTGGGCCAGGTAATGCCCTTGTGCAGCTTAGTCCAAAGTTGCTATCTACCAAGTTTGGGAGAAATTGGTGAAAAATTGAGGGAGGAGAAGCGTTTTAATTGATTTTGACAAAATTCAAAATGGCGGAAAATCCTAAAGGCTGAATATGACGTGATAGGCTGCGATGGATTCGGCTTGAGCCAAGGATTCCAGAGCTAGTGGAATTTTGTTTCTAGCCCAAACACATCATGAGATATGAGCCAAAATTCGTTTTTGATAGTTATAGCGCCCCCTAGCTGCCAAGTTGGTCCAAGTTTTTTGGGGACCTTTCTGGTGGTGTCTGGCATAATGCCACCAAGTTTCGTTAAGATCTGCCAAAGGGCGGCCGAGATGTGAGCACACATCCTCTTTCGCGTCTGGCTGCCACGGCCAAACGCTCAGGAAATTCGAAAATCCGTGTAAGATTCTTGTGCAGCATCATCCAGAGTTGCTATGGACCAAAGTTTTGAGAAAATGGTCAAAAACTGAGGGAGGAGTAGCATTTTAATTGATTTTCACATAATTCAAAATGGCGGAAAATCTACCAGGTGCAATATGACGAAACAGGGCGCGTTGGATTCATTTTGACCCAAGCATTCCAGAGATACTAAGCTTTTGACGATCAGACGTATGGTTCAAAAGTAACAACCAGAAATGTACCTGCGAATTTGACCTGTTGGTGGCGCTAGAGAGTTTGAGGTGGTGAGTTGAAATTTGGTGACAAGACCCTTGAGGGAGCCTAGAATCAGTCTGCCAAATTTGAAAACCTCTAGTCATACGGTTCTATGGGTTGCCATCGAATTTCATTGATTTTAACAAAATTCAAAATGGCGGAAAATCCTCAAGTCAGAATATGACGGCATAGGGTGCGATGGATTCGTCTTGACCCATGGATTCCAGAGATAGTTGAATTTTGTTTCTATCCAAAACGCATCATGAGATATGAGCCCAAAGCCATTTTTCTTAGTTATAGCGCCCCCTAGCGGCCAATTTGTTCCAAATTTTGGGGGGGGCCTTTGTGAAGGGGTGGTGCATAATGCCACCAAGTTTCGTCAAGATAGACCAAAGGGCCGCCGAGATATGAGCACACTTCCTGTTTTGCATCTGCAAGCCAAATTTGATTGGCTGCCACAGCCAAACGCTTAGGAAATTCTAATTACCGGGTAAGTTTCTTGTGCAGATTAGTCCCCAGTTGCCATCTACCAAGTTTGGGAGAAATTGTTCAAAAATTGAGGGAGGAGAAACATTTTAATTGATTTTCACATAATTCAAAATGGCGGAAAATCTACTGGGTGGAATATGACGAGACAGGGCACGTTGGATTCGGTTTGGCCCACACATTCCAGCGGTCCTAAGAGTCTGATGAACAGACGTATGGTTCAAAAGAAACAAGCAGAAATGTACCTGCGACTTTGACCTGTTGGTGGCGCTAGAGAGTTTGAGGTGCTGAGTTGAAATTTGGTGACATGATCCTTGAGGCAGCCTAGAATCAGTGTGCCAAGTTTAAAAACCTCTAGTAAGATGGTTCTATGCATTGCCATCGACTTTCATAGATTTTAACAAAATTCAAAATGGCGGAAAATCCTCAAGTCAGAATATGACGTCATAGGGTGCGATGGATTCGTCTTGACCCCTGGATTCCAGAGATAATTAAATTTTGTTTCTACCCAAAAGGCATCATGAGATATGAGCCAAAAGACATTTTTCCCAGTTATAGCGCCCCCTAGCAGCCAATTTGTTCCAAATTTTTTTGCAGCCCTTTGGGGAGGCGTGCTGCATAATGCCACCAACTTTCGTTAAGATACGCCAAAGGGTGGCCGAGAAATGAGCACACTTCCTGTTTTGCATCTGCCAGCCAATTTTGATTGGCTGCCACGGCCAAACGCTTAGGAAATTCTAAAAACCGGGTAAGTTTTTTATGCAGCTTAGTCCCCAGTTGCCATCTACCAAGTTTGGGAGAAATTCTTCAAAAATTGAGGGAGGAGAAGCATTTTAATTGATTTTCACATAATTCAAAATGGCGGAAAATCTACTGGGTGGAATATGACGAGACAGGGCGTGTTGGAGTCGCTGTGATACAAGCATTCCAGCGATACTAAGATTTTGATGATCAGACGTATGGTTCAAAAGTAACAAGCAGAAATGTACCTGCCAATTTGACCTGTTGGTGGCGCTAGAGATTTTGAGGTGCTGAGTTGAAATTTGGTGACAAGATCCTTGACGCAGCCTAGAATCAGTGTGCCAAGTTTAAAAACCTCTAGTCAGATGGTTCTATGCGTTGCCATAGAATTTCATTGATTTTAACAAAATTCAAAATGGCGGAAAATCCTCAAGGCAGAATATGACGTCATAGGGTGCGATGGATTCGTCTTGACCCATGTATTCCAGAGATAGTTGAATTTTCTTTCTAGCCAAAACGCATCATGAGATATGAGCCAAAAGTCATTTTTCCTAGTTATAGCGCCCCCTAGCGTCCAATTTGGTCCAAATTTTTTGGCGCCCTTTGTGAAGGGGTTTCGCATAATGCCAACAAGTTTCGTCAAGATAGGCCAAAGGGCCACCGAGATATGAGTGCACTTCCTGTTTTGCATCTGCGCAGCCAAGTTTGATTGGCTGCCACGGCCAAACGCTTATGAAATTCAAATCACCGGGTATAATTTTTGTGCAGGTTGGTCCAATTATGCTAACTTCCAAGTTTGGGAGAAATTGGTAAAAAATTGAGGGAGTTGAAACATTTTAATTGATTTTCACAAAATTCAAAATGGCGGGAAAAGTATATGGCGGTAAATGACGTAATGGGGTGCTTTCGATTCGGCTTGACCCAAGGATTCCAGGGATACCAAGCTTTTGAAAATCAGACCAACGGTTCAAAAGTTACAAGCAGAAATGTACCTTCAAATTTGAGCTGTTGGTGGCGCTAGAGGGTTTGAGGTAGAGGCCTGAAATTTGCTGAGAGGAATGTTGAGACTGTCTAGAATCAGTGTGCCAAATTTCACAACTTTTTACCAGACGGTTCTATGGGCTGCCATAGACTTGCAGAGGCGGAAGTGGAC
>NC_083578.1:46138959-46141459 GCF_027579695.1 Neoarius graeffei
CCAAACGCTTAGGAAATTCTAAAAACTGGGTAAGTATTTTATGCAGCTTAGTCCCCAGGTGCCATCTACCAAGTTTGGGAGAAATTGGTCAAAAATTGAGGGAGGAGAAGCATTTTAATTGATTTTCACATAATTCAAAATGGTGGAAAATCTACTGGGTCGAATATGATGAGACAGGGTGCGTTGGATTCCTTTTGTGCCAAGCATCCCAGCGATACTAAGAATTTGATGATCAGACGTATTGTTCAAAAGTAACAAGCAGAAATGTACCTGTGATTTTGACCTGTTGGTGGCGCTAGAGAGTTTGAGGTGTTGAGTTGAAATTTGGTGACATGATCCTTGAGGCAGCCTAGAATCAGTGTGCCAAGTTTAAAAACCTCTAGTCAGACGGTTCTATGTGTTGCCATAGAATTTCATTGATTTTAACAAAATTCAAAATGGCGGAAAATCTTCAAGGCAGAATATGACGTCATAGGTTGCGATGGATTCGTCTTCAGCCAAGAATTACTGACATAGTGGAATTTTGTTTCTAGGCCAAAAGCATCATGAGATATGAGCCAAAAGACATTTTTCCTTGTTATAGCGCCCCCTAGCAGCCAATTCGTTCCAAATTTTTTGTGGCCCTTTGTGAAGGGGTGCCGCATAATCCCACCAAGTTTCATCAAGATAGGCCAAAGGGCCGCCGAGATATGAGTGCACTTCCTGTTTTGCATCTGCGCAGCCAAATTTGATTGGCTGCCACGGCCAAACGCTTGTGAAATTCAAATCACCGGGTATAACTTTTGTGCAGGTTGGTCCATTTATGCTATCTTCCAAGTTTGGGAGAAATTGGTAAAAAATTGAGGGAGTTGAAACATTTTAATTGATTTTCACAAAATTCAAAATGGCTGGAAAAGTATATGGGCGGGAAATGACGTCATGGGGTGCGTTGGATTCGTCTTGGCCCAAGGATTCCAGGGATACCAAGTTTTTGAAAATCAGACCAACGGTTCAAAAGTTACAAGCAGAAATGTACCTGCGACTTTGACCTGTTGGTGGCGCTAACGGGTTTGAGGTAGAGGCCTGAAATTTGCTGAGAGGAATGGGGAGAGTGTCTAGAATCAGTGTGCCAAATTTCACAACTTTTTACCAGACGGTTCTATGGGCTGCCATAGACTTGCAGAGGCGGAAGTGGACTGAATAATAATAATAATAATAATAATAATAATAATAATAATAATAAGAAACAATAGAATCACTATGGGTGCCTTCGCAGCTTCGCTGCTTGGCCCCCAATAATAATAATAATAATAATAAGAAACAATAGAATCACTATGGGTGCCTTCGCAGCTTCGCTGCTTGGCCCCCAAATATAGCTGCAAGCAGCAATGAGGGGGCCAAGCAGCCTATGAGCCTAGTCGTCAGGCTCGCAGAATGCATTTGGGCCAGACAGATGGTCACGAGCACACACAAGAAGTTTCATGTCGATATACCATCGTTTGACTGAGATACAAGGTCATTTGTTGTTCGGCGGCTTCATCATCAAATTCGATTGACTGTGATGGCTGAAATTACTTCAAGTGTACTTGGTGTGTATGTGTGTGTGTGTGTGTGTGTGTGTGTGTGTGTGTGTGTGCTAGAAGACTGCTGACATATGAGCTCAATGACATATGAGCCAAAATATATTTTGTATAGTTATAGCGCCCCCTAATGGCCAATGTGCACCAAATTTGGTAGGAGAGCTTGCGGAGGGGTGGGGCATAATCCCACCAAGGTTGGTTAAGAAATGTCAAAGGGCTGCCGAGATATGAGCTCACATCCTGTTTGACATCTTCGCAGCTGAGTTTCATTGGCTGCTGCGGCCAAACAGTTTAAAAATTTCAAAAGACTGAGGATAAATTTTGTGCGGCTTGGTGCAATGATGCTATCAACCAAGTCTGGGCAAATTTGGTCAAAAATTGAGGGAGGAGTAGCAATTTACATGATTTTAACAAATTTCAAAATGGCGGAAAATCTACCAGGTGCAATATGACGAGATAGGATAGGTTGGATTCGGTTTGACCGATGGATTCCAGCAATACTAAGATTTTGACAATCAGCCGTACGGTTCAAAAGTAACAAGCAGAAATGAACTTCCAACTTTGTCCTGTTGGTGGCGCTAGAGAGTTTGAGGCGGTGAGTTGAAATTTGCTGACAAGAACCTTGAGCGAGCCTAGAATCAGTGTGCCAAATTTCTCAACCTCTCGTCTGACGGTTCTATGGGTTGCCATAGAATTTCATTGATTTTAACAAAATTCAAAATGGCGGAAAATCCTCAAGGCTGAATATGACGTGATAGGGTGCGATGGATTCGGCTTGAAGCAAGGATTCCAGAGATCGTGGAATTTTGTTTTTAGCCCAAAGGCATCATGAGATATGAGCCAAAATTCATTTTTGCTAGTTATAGCGCCCCCTAGCGGCCAAGTTGGTCCACGTTTTTTGGGGACCTTTCTGGTGGTGTCTGTCATAATGCCACCAAGTT
>NC_083578.1:46146459-46153959 GCF_027579695.1 Neoarius graeffei
TTTGCTGCCCTTTGGGGAGGGGTGCTGCATAAAGCCACCCAGTTTCGTTAAGATACGCCAAAGGGTGGCCGAGAAATGAGCAAACTTCCTGTTTTGCATATGCCAGCCAAATTTGATTGGCTGCCACGGCCAAACGCTTAAGAAATTCTAAAAACCGGGCATATTTCTTGTGCAGCTTAGGCCCCAGTTGCCATGTACCATGTTTGGGAGAAATTTTCCAAAAATTGAGGGAGGAGAAGCATTTTAATTGATTTTCACATAATTCAAAATGGCGGAAAATCTACTGGGTGGAATATGAGGAGACAGGGCCCATTGGATTCCTTTTGACCCAAGCATTCCAGCCACACTAAGAATTTGATGATCAGACGTATGGCTCAAAAGTAACAAGCAGAAATGTACCTGCAATTTTGACCTGTTGGTGGCGCTAGAGAGTTTGAGGTGCTGAGTTGAAATTTGGTGACAAGATCCTTGAGGCAGCCTAGAATCAGTGTGCCAAGTTTAAAAACCTCTAGTCAGACGGTTCTATGCGTTGCCATAGAATTTCACTGATTTTAACAAAATTCAAAATGGCGGAAAATCCTCAAGGCAGAATATGACGTCATAGGGTGCGATGGATTCATCTTGAGCCAAGGATTCCTGCCATAGTGGAATTTTGTTTCTAGCCAAAACGAGTCATGAGATATGAGCCAAAAGACATTTTTCCTAGTTATAGCGCCCCCTAGCAGCCAATTTGTTCCAAATTTTTTGGGGCCCTTTCGGGAGGGGTGCTGCATAAAGGCACCAAGTTTCGTTAAGATAGGCCAAAGGGTGGCCGAGAAATGAGCACACTTCCTGTTTCGCATCTTTGCAGCCAAGTTTGATTGGCTGCCACGGCCAAACGCTTGTGAAATTCAAATCACCGGGTATAACTTTTGTGCAGGTTGGTCCAATTATGCTATCTTCCAAGTTTGGGAGAAATTGGTAAAAAATTGAGGGAGTTGAAACATTTTAATTGATTTTCACAAAATTCAAAATGGCGGGAAAAATATATGGGCGGGAAATGACGTCATGGGGTGCGTTGGATTCGTCTTGGCCCAAGGATTCCAGGGATACCAAGTTTTTGAAAATCAGACCAACGGTTCAAAAGTTACAAGCAGAAATGTACCTGGGACTTTGACCTGTTGGTGGCGCTAACGGGTTTGAGGTAGAGGCCTGAAATTTGGTGAGAGGAATGTTGAGAGTGTCTAGAATCAGTGTGCCAAATTTCACAACTTTTTACCAGACGGTTCTATGGGCTGCCATAGACTTGCAGAGGCGGAAGTGGACTGAATAATAATAATAATAATAATAATAATAAATATAGCTGCAAGCAGCAATGTGGGGGCCAAGCAGCCTATGAGCCTAGTCGGAAGGCCAGCAGAATGCACTTGGGCCAGGTAATGCCCTTGTGCAGCTTAGTCCAAAGTTGCTATCTACCAAGTTTGGGAGAAATTGGTGAAAAATTGAGGGAGGAGAAGCATTTTAATTGATTTTTACAAACTTCAAAATGGCGGAAAATCCTAAAGGCTGAATATGACGTGATAGGGTCCGATGGATTCGGCTTGAGCCAAGGATTCCAGAGATCATGGAATTTTGTTTCTAGCCCAAACGCATCATGAGATATGAGCCAAAATTCATTTTTGCTAGTTATAGCGCCCCCTAGCGGCCAAGTTGGTCCAAGATTTTTGGGGACCTTTCTGGTGGTGTCTGGCATAATGCCCCCAAGTTTCGTTAAGATCCTGCCAAAGGGCGGCCGAGATGTGAGCACACATCCTCTTTCGCGTCTGTGCAGCCAAATTTGATTGGCTGCCACGGCCAAACGCTTATGAAATTCGAAAATCTGTGTAAGTTTCTTCTGCAGCTTCCTCCACAGTTGCTATGGACCAAATTTGGGAGAAAATGGTCAAAAACTGAGGGAGGAGTAGCATTTTAATTGATTTTCACATAATTCAAAATGGCGTAAAATCTACCAGGTGCAATATGACGAAACAGGGCGCGTTGGATTCATTTTGACCCAAGCATTCCAGAGATACTAAGCTTTTGACGATCAGACGTATGGTTCAAAAGTAACAACCAGAAATGTACCTGTGAATTTGACCTGTTGGTGGCGCTAGAGAGTTTGAGGTGGTGAGTTGAAATTTGGTCACAAGACCCTTGAGGGAGCCTAGAATCAGTCTACCAAATTTGAAAACCTCTAGTCATACGGTTCTATGGGTGGCCATCGAATTTCTTTGATTTTAACAAAATTCAAAATGGCAGAAAATCCTCAAGTCAGAATATGACGGCATAGGGTGCGATGCATTCGCCTTGACCCATGGATTCCAGAGATAGTGGAATTTTGTTTCTACCCAAAACGCATCATGAGATATGAGCCAAAAGACATTTTTCCTAGTTATAGCGCCCCCTAGCAGCCAATTTGTTCCAAATTTTTTGCTGCCCTTTGGGGAGGGGTGCTGCATAAAGCCACCAAGTTTTGTTAAGATAGGCCAAAGGGTGGCTGAGAAATGAGCACACTTCCTGTTTTGCATCTGCAAGCCAAATTTGATTGGCTGCCACAGCCAAACGCTTAGGAAATTCTAATTACCGGGTAAGATTCTTGTGCAGATTAGTCCCCAGTTGCCATCTACCAAGTTTGGGAGAAATTGTTCAAAAATTGAGGGAGGAGAATCATTTTAATTGATTTTCACATAATTCAAAATGGCGGAAAATCTACTGGGTGGAATATGACGAGACAGGGCGCGTTGGAGTCGGTGTGACCCATCCATTCCAGCGATACTAAGATTTTGATGATCAGACGTATGGTTCAAAAGTAACAAGCAGAAATGTACCTGCGAATTTGACCTGTTGGTGGCGCTAGAGAGTTTGTGGTGCTGAGTTGAAATTTGGTGACAAGATCCTTGAGGCAGCCTAGAATCAGACTGCCAAGTTTAAAAACCTCTAGTCAGATGGTTCTATGCGTTGCCATAGAATTTCATTGATTTTAACAAAATTCAAAATGGCGGAAAATCCTCAAGGCAGAATATGACGTCATAGGGTGCGATGGATTCGTCTTGACCCATGGATTCCAGAGATAGTTGAATTTTCTTTCTAGCCAAAACGCATCATGAGATATGAGCCAAAAGTCATTTTTCCTAGTTATAGCGCCCCCTAGCGTCCAATTTGGTCCAAATTTTTTGTGGCCCTTTGGGAAGGGGTTTCGCATAAGGCCACCAAGTTTCGTCAAGATTGGCCAAAGGGCCACCGAGATATGAGTGCACTTCCTGTTTTGCGTCTGCGCAGCCAAATTTGATTGGCTGCCACGGCCAAACGCTTGTGAAATTCAAATCACCGGGTATAACTTTTGTGCAGGTTAGTCCATTTATGCTATCTTCCAAGTTTGGGAGAAATTGGTAAAAAATTGAGGGAGTTGAAACATTTTAATTGATTTTCACAAAATTCAAAATGGCGGGAAAACTATATGGCGGAAAATGACGTCATGGGGTGCGTTGGATTCGGCTTGGCCCATGGATTCCAGGGATCCCAAGTTTTTGAAAATCAGACCAAGGGTTCAAAAGTTACAAGCAGAAATGTACCTGCGACTTTGACCTGTTGGTGGCGCTAGAGGGTTTGAGGTAGAGGCCTGAAATTTGCTGAGAGGAATGTTGAGAGTGTCGAGAATCAGTATGCCAAATTTCACAACTTTTTACCAGACGGTTCTATGGGCTGCCATAGACTTGCAGAGGCGGAAGTGGACTGAATAATAATAATAATAATAATAATAATAATAATAATAATAATAATAATAATAAGAAACAATAGAATCACTATGGGTGCCTTCGCAGCTTCGCTGCTTGGCCCCCAATAATAATAATAATAAATATAGCTGCAAGCAGCAATGTGGGGGCCAAGCAGAATTATGAGACGAGATGTCAGGCCAGTAGAAGGCATTTGCGCCATGTAATGCCCTTGTGCAGCCTAGTGCAAAGTTGCGATATACCAAGTTTGGGAGAAATTGGTCAAAAATTGAGGTAGGAGAAGCATTTTAATTGATTTTCACGAAATTCAAAATGGCGGAAAATCCTCAAGTCTGAATATGACCTCATAGGTTGTGATGGATTCGGCTTGACCCAAGGATTCCAGCGATAGTGGAATTTTGTTTCTACCCAAAACGCATCATGAGATATGAGCAAAAAGACATTTTTCCTTGTTATAGCGCCCCCTTGCCGCCAATGTGTTCCAAATTTGTTGGGGCCCTTTTGGGAGAGGTCTTGCACAATGCCACCAAGTTTCATTTAGATACGCCAAAGGGCGGCCGAGATATGAGCACACTTCCTGGTTCGCATATGCTCAGCCAAATTTGATTGGTTGCCACGGCCAAACGTTTATGAAATTCAAAAATCCGTGTAAGATACTTGTGTAGGCTCCTCCAGAGTTGCTATCTACCAAGTTTGGGAGAAATTGGTCAAAAACTGAGGGAGGAGAAGCATTTTAATTGATTTTCACATAATTCAAAATGCCGGAAAATCTACTGGGTAGAATATGACGAGACAGGGCGCGTTGGATTCTTTGTGACCCAAGCATTCTAGAGATACTAAGATTTTGATGATCAGACGAATGTTTCAAAAGTAACAAGCAGAAATGTACCTGCGACTTTGACCTGTTGGTGGCGCTAGAGTTTTTGAGGTGCTGAGTTGAAATTTGGTGACAAGATCCTTGAGGCAGCCTAGAATCAGTATGCCAAGTTTAAAAACCTCTAGTCAGACGGTTCTATGCGTTGCCATTGAATTTCATTGATTTTAACAAAATTCAAAATGGCGGAAAATCCTCAAGGCAGAATATGACGTCATAGGGTGCGATGAGTTCGTCTTGAGCCAAGGATTCCTGACATAGTGGAATTTTGTTTCTAGCCAAAACGCATCATGAGATATGAGCCTAAAGACATTTTTCCTAGTTATAGCGCCCCCTAGCAGCCAATTTGTTCCAATTTTTTTGCTGCCCTTTGGGGAGGGGTGCTGCATAAAGCCACCCAGTTTCGTTAAGATACGCCAAAGGGTGGCTGAGAAATGAGCAAACTTCCTGTTTTGCATATGCCAGCCAAATTTGATTGGCTGCCACGGCCAAACGCTTAAGAAATTCTAAAAACCGGGCATATTTCTTGTGCAGCTTAGGCCCCAGTTGCCATGTACCACGTTTGGGAGAAATTTTCCAAAAATTGAGGGAGGAGAAGCATTTTAATTGATTTTCACATAATTCAAAATGGCGGAAAATCTACTGGGTGGAATATGAGGAGACAGGGCCCATTGGATTCCTTTTGACCCAAGCATTCCAGCCACACTAAGAATCTGATGATCAGACGTATGGTTCAAAAGTAACAAGCAGAAATGTACCTGCAATTTTGACCTGTTGGTGGCGCTAGAGAGTTTGAGGTGCTGAGTTGAAATTTGGTGACAAGATCCTTGAGGGAGCCTAGAATCAGTGTGCCAAGTTTAAAAACCTCTAGTCAGACGGTTCTATGCATTGCCATAGAATTTCATTGATTTTAACAAAATTCAAAATGGTGGAAAATCCTCAAGGCAGAATATGACGTCATAGGGTGCGGTGGATTCGGCTTGAGCCAAGGATTCCTGAGATAGTGGAATTTTGTTTCTAGGCAAAACGCATCATGAGATATGAGCCAAAAGACATTTTTCCTAGTTATAGCGCCCCCTAGCAGCCAATTTGCTCCAAATTTTTTGCTGCCCTTTGGGGAGGGGTGTTGCATAAAGCCACCAAGTTTCGTTAAGATACGCCAAAGGTTCGCCGAGAAATGAGCACACTTCCTGTCTTGCATCTGCCAGCCAAATTTGATTGGCTGCCACGGCCAAACGCTTAAGAAATTCTAAAAACCGGGTACGTTTCTTGTGCAGCTTAGTCCCCAGTTGCCATGTACCAAGTTTGGGAGAAATTCTTCAAAAATTGTGGGAGGAGAAGCATTTTAATTGATTTTCACATAATTCAAAATGGCGGAAAATCTCCTGGGTGGAATAGGACGAGACAGGGCCCCTGGATTCGTGGTGACCCAAGGATTCCAGCGATACTAAGCTTTTGATGATCAGACGTATGGTTCAAAAGTAACAAGCAGAAGTGTACTTGCAACTTTGACCTGTTGGTGGCGCTAGAGAGTTTGAGGTGCTGAGTTGAAATTTGGTGACAAGATCCTTGAGGGAGCCTAGAATCAGTGTGCCAAGTTTAAAAACCTCTAGTCAGACGGTTCTATGCGTTGCCATAGAATTTCACTGATTTTAACAAAATTCAAAATGGCGGAAAATCCTCAAGGCAGAATATGACGTCATAGGGTGCGATGGATTCGTGTTGAGCCAAGGATTCCTGCCATAGTGGAATTTTGTTTCTAGCCAAAACGAGTCATGAGATATGAGCCAAAAGACATTTTTCCTAGTTATAGCGCCCCCTAGCAGCCAATTTGTTCCAAATTTTTTGGGGCCCTTTCGGGAGGGGTGCTGCATAAAGGCACCAAGTTTCGTTAAGATACGCCAAAGGGTGGCCGAGAAATGAGCACACTTCCTGTTTCGCATCTTTGCAGCCAAGTTTGATTGGCTGCCACGGCCAAACGCTTGTGAAATTCAAATCACCGGGTATAACTTTTGTGCAGGATGGTCCAATTATGCTATCTTCCAAGATTGGGAGAAATTGGTAAAAAATTGAGGGAGTTGAAACATTTTAATTGATTTTCACAAAATTCAAAATGGCGGGAAAAATATATGGGCGGGAAATGACGTCATGGGGTGCTTTGGATTCGTCTTGGCCCAAGGATTCCAGGGATACCAAGTTTTTGAAAATCAGACCAACGGTTCAAAAGTTACAAGCAGAAATGTACCTGGGACTTTGACCTGTTGGTGGCGCTAACGGGTTTGAGGTAGAGGCCTGAAATTTGGTGAGAGGAATGTTGAGAGTGTCTAGAATCAGTGTGCCAAATTTCACAACTTTTTACCAGACGGTTCTATGGGCTGCCATAGACTTGCAGAGGCGGAAGTGGACTGAATAATAATAATAATAATAATAATAATAATAATAATAATAATAATAATAAGAAACAATAGAATCACTATGGGTGCCTTCGCAGCTTTGCTGCTTGGCCCCCAATAAGAAACAATAGAATCACTATGGGTGCCTTCGCAGCTTTGCTGCTTGGCCCCCAATAATAATAATAATAATAAATATAGCTGCAAGCAGCAATGTGGGGGCCACGCAGCATATGGGCCGAGTCGTAAGGCCAGCAGAATGCACTTGGGCCAGGTAATGCCCTTGTGGAGCTTAGTCCAAAGTTGCTATCTACCAAGTTTGGGAGAAATTGGTGAAAAATTGAGGGAGGAGAAGCATTTTAATTGATTTTTACAAAATTCAAAATGGCGGAAAATCCTAAAGGGTGAATATGACGTGATAGGGTGCGATGGATTCGGCTTGAGCCAAGGATTCCAAAGCTAGTGGAATTTTGTTTCTAGCCCA
>NC_083578.1:46161459-46166459 GCF_027579695.1 Neoarius graeffei
CAAAGGGTGGCCGAGATATGAGCACACTTCCTGTTTTGCGTCTTCGCAGCCAAATTTGATTGGCTGCCACGGCCAAACGCTTAAGAAATTCTAAAAACCGGGTATGTTTCCTGTGAAGCTTAGTCCAAAGTTGCGATTTACCAAGTTTGGGAGAAATTGTTCAAAAATTGAGGGAGGAGAAGCGTTTTAAGTGATTTTCACAAAATTCAAAATGGCGGGAAAACTCTATGGGCGGAAAATGACGTCATGGGGTCCGTTGGATTCGTCTTGACCCAAGGACTCCAGGGATACCAAGTTTTTCAAAATCGGAACAACGGTTCAAAAGTTACAAGCAGAAATGTACCTGCAACTTTGACCTGTTGGTGGCGCTAAAGTGTTTGAGGTAGAGGCCTGAAATTCGCTGAGAGTAATGTTGACACTGTCTAGAATCAGTGTGCCAAATTTCACAACTTTTTACCAGACGGTTCTATGGGCTGCCATAGACTTGCAGAGGCGGAAGAACGTTGAATAATAATAATAAGAAACAGTAGAATCCCTATGGGTGCCTTCGCAGCTTTGCTGCTTGGCCCCCAAATATAGCTGCAAGCAGCAATGTGGGGGCCAAGCAACATATGAGACGAGATGTCAGGCCAGTAGAAGGCATTTGCGCCATGTAATGCCCTTGTGCAGCCTAGTGCAAAGTTGCGATGTACCAAGTTTGGGAGAAATTGGTCAAAAATTGAGGTAGGAGAAGCATTTTAATTGATTTTCACGAAATTCAAAATGGCGGAAAATCCTCAAGTCTGAATATGACCTCATAGGTTGTGATGGATTCGGCTTGACCCAAGGATTCCAGCGATAGTGGAATTTTGTTTCTACCCAAAACGCATCATGAGATATGAGCAAAAAGACATTTTTCCTTGTTATAGCGCCCCCTTGCCGCCAATGTGTTCCAAATTTGTTGGGGCCCTTTTGGGAGAGGTCTTGCACAATGCCACCAAGTTTCATTTAGATACGCCAAAGGGCGGCCGAGATATGAGCACACTTCCTGGTTCGCATATGCTCAGCCAAATTTGATTGGTTGCCACGGCCAAACGTTTATGAAATTCAAAAATCCGTGTAAGATACTTGTGTAGGCTCCTCCAGAGTTGCTATCTACCAAGTTTGGGAGAAATTGGTCAAAAACTGAGGGAGGAGAAGCATTTTAATTGATTTTCACATAATTCAAAATGCCGGAAAATCTACTGAGTAGAATATGACGAGACAGGGCGCGTTGGATTCTTTGTGACCCAAGCATTCTAGAGATACTAAGATTTTGATGATCAGACGAATGTTTCAAAAGTAACAAGCAGAAATGTACCTGCGACTTTGACCTGTTGGTGGCGCTAGAGTTTTTGAGGTGCTGAGTTGAAATTTGGTGACAAGATCCTTGAGGCAGCCTAGAATCAGTATGCCAAGTTTAAAAACCTCTAGTCAGACGGTTCTATGCGTTGCCATTGAATTTCATTGATTTTAACAAAATTCAAAATGGCGGAAAATCCTCAAGGCAGAATATGACGTCATAGGGTGCGATGAGTTCGTCTTGAGCCAAGGATTCCTGACATAGTGGAATTTTGTTTCTAGCCAAAACGCATCATGAGATATGAGCCTAAAGACATTTTTCCTAGTTATAGCGCCCCCTAGCAGCCAATTTGTTCCAATTTTTTTGCTGCCCTTTGGGGAGGGGTGCTGCATAAAGCCACCCAGTTTCGTTAAGATACGCCAAAGGGTGGCTGAGAAATGAGCAAACTTCCTGTTTTGCATATGCCAGCCAAATTTGATTGGCTGCCACGGCCAAACGCTTAAGAAATTCTAAAAACCGGGCATATTTCTTGTGCAGCTTAGGCCCCAGTTGCCATGTACCACGTTTGGGAGAAATTTTCCAAAAATTGAGGGAGGAGAAGCATTTTAATTGATTTTCACATAATTCAAAATGGCGGAAAATCTACTGGGTGGAATATGAGGAGACAGGGCCCATTGGATTCCTTTTGACCCAAGCATTCCAGCCACACTAAGAATCTGATGATCAGACGTATGGTTCAAAAGTAACAAGCAGAAATGTACCTGCAATTTTGACCTGTTGGTGGCGCTAGAGAGTTTGAGGTGCTGAGTTGAAATTTGGTGACAAGATCCTTGAGGGAGCCTAGAATCAGTGTGCCAAGTTTAAAAACCTCTAGTCAGACGGTTCTATGCATTGCCATAGAATTTCATTGATTTTAACAAAATTCAAAATGGTGGAAAATCCTCAAGGCAGAATATGACGTCATAGGGTGCGGTGGATTCGGCTTGAGCCAAGGATTCCTGAGATAGTGGAATTTTGTTTCTAGGCAAAACGCATCATGAGATATGAGCCAAAAGACATTTTTCCTAGTTATAGCGCCCCCTAGCAGCCAATTTGCTCCAAATTTTTTGCTGCTCTTTGGGGAGGGGTGTTGCATAAAGCCACCAAGTTTCGTTAAGATACGCCAAAGGTTCGCCGAGAAATGAGCACACTTCCTGTCTTGCATCTGCCAGCCAAATTTGATTGGCTGCCACGGCCAAATGCTTAAGAAATTCTAAAAACCGGGTATGTTTCTTGTGCAGCTTAGTCCCCAGTTGCCATGTACCAAGTTTGGGAGAAATTCTTCAAAAATTGTGGGAGGAGAAGCATTTTAATTGATTTTCACATAATTCAAAATGGCGGAAAATCTCCTGGGTGGAATAGGACGAGACAGGGCCCCTGGATTCGTGGTGACCCAAGGATTCCAGCGATACTAAGCTTTTGATGATCAGACGTATGGTTCAAAAGTAACAAGCAGAAGTGTACTTGCAACTTTGACCTGTTGGTGGCGCTAGAGAGTTTGAGGTGCTGAGTTGAAATTTGGTGACAAGATCCTTGAGGGAGCCTAGAATCAGTGTGCCAAGTTTAAAAACCTCTAGTCAGACGGTTCTATGCGTTGCCATAGAATTTCACTGATTTTAACAAAATTCAAAATGGCGGAAAATCCTCAAGGCAGAATATGACGTCATAGGGTGCGATGGATTCGTGTTGAGCCAAGGATTCCTGCCATAGTGGAATTTTGTTTCTAGCCAAAACGAGTCATGAGATATGAGCCAAAAGACATTTTTCCTAGTTATAGCGCCCCCTAGCAGCCAATTTGTTCCAAATTTTTTGGGGCCCTTTCGGGAGGGGTGCTGCATAAAGGCACCAAGTTTCGTTAAGATACGCCAAAGGGTGGCCGAGAAATGAGCACACTTCCTGTTTCGCATCTTTGCAGCCAAGTTTGATTGGCTGCCACGGCCAAACGCTTGTGAAATTCAAATCACCGGGTATAACTTTTGTGCAGGTTGGTCCAATTATGCTATCTTCCAAGATTGGGAGAAATTGGTAAAAAATTGAGGGAGTTGAAACATTTTAATTGATTTTCACAAAATTCAAAATGGCGGGAAAAATATATGGGCGGGAAATGACGTCATGGGGTGCTTTGGATTCGTCTTGGCCCAAGGATTCCAGGGATACCAAGTTTTTGAAAATCAGACCAACGGTTCAAAAGTTACAAGCAGAAATGTACCTGGGACTTTGACCTGTTGGTGGCGCTAACGGGTTTGAGGTAGAGGCCTGAAATTTGGTGAGAGGAATGTTGAGAGTGTCTAGAATCAGTGTGCCAAATTTCACAACTTTTTACCAGACGGTTCTATGGGCTGCCATAGACTTGCAGAGGCGGAAGTGGACTGAATAATAATAATAAATATAGCTGCAAGCAGCAATGTGGGGGCCAAGCAGCATATGAGACGAGATGTCAGGCCAGTAGAAGGCATTTGCGCCATGTAATGCCCTTGTGCAGCCTAGTGCAAAGTTGCGATGTACCAAGTTTGGGAGAAATTGGTCAAAAATTGAGGTAGGAGAAGCATTTTAATTGATTTTCACGAAATTCAAAATGGCGGAAAATCCTCAAGTCTGAATATGACCTCATAGGTTGTGATGGATTCGGCTTGACCCAAGGATTCCAGCGATAGTGGAATTTTGTTTCTACCCAAAACGCATCATGAGATATGAGCAAAAAGACATTTTTCCTTGTTATAGCGCCCCCTTGCCGCCAATGTGTTCCAAATTTGTTGGGGCCCTTTTTGGAGAGGTCTTGCACAATGCCACCAAGTTTCATTTAGATACGCCAAAGGGCGGCCGAGATATGAGCACACTTCCTGGTTCGCATATGCTCAGCCAAATTTGATTGGTTGCCACGGCCAAACGTTTATGAAATTCAAAAATCCGTGTAAGATCCTTGTGTAGGCTCCTCCAGAGTTGCTATCTACCAAGTTTGGGAGAAATTGGTCAAAAACTGAGGGAGGAGAAGCATTTTAATTGATTTTCACATAATTCAAAATGCCGGAAAATCTACTGGGTAGAATATGACGAGACAGGGCGCGTTGGATTCCTTGTGACCCAAGCATTCTAGAGATACTAAGATTTTGATGATCAGACGAATGTTTCAAAAGTAACAAGCAGAAATGTACCTGCGACTTTGACCTGTTGGTGGCGCTAGAGTTTTTGAGGTGCTGAGTTGAAATTTGGTGACAAGATCCTTGAGGCAGCCTAGAATCAGTATGCCAAGTTTAAAAACCTCTAGTCAGACGGTTCTATGCGTTGCCATTGAATTTCATTGATTTTAACAAAATTCAAAATGGCGGAAAATCATCAAGGCAGAATATGACGTCATAGGGTGCGATGAGTTCGTCTTGAGCCAAGGATTCCTGACATAGTGGAATTTTGTTTCTAGCCAAAACGCATCATGAGATATGAGCCTAAAGACATTTTTCCTAGTTATAGCGCCCCCTAGCAGCCAATTTGTTCCAATTTTTTTGCTGCCCTTTGGGGAGGGGTGCTGCATAAAGCCACCCAGTTTCGTTAAGATACGCCAAAGGGTGGCTGAGAAATGAGCAAACTTCCTGTTTTGCATATGCCAGCCAAATTTGATTGGCTGCCACGGCCAAACGCTTAAGAA
>NC_083578.1:46173959-46186459 GCF_027579695.1 Neoarius graeffei
AAACCTCTAGTCAGATGGTTCTATGCGTTGCCATCGACTTTCATTGATTTTAACAAAATTCAAAATGGCGGAAAATCCTCAAGTCAGAATATGACGTCATAGGGTGCGATGGATTCGTCTTGACCCATGGATTCCAGAGATCATGAAATTTTGTTTCTACCCAAAAGTCATCATGAGACATGAGCCAAAAGACATTTTTCCCAGTTATAGCGCCCCCTAGCAGCCAATTTGTTCCAAATTTTTTGCAGCCCTTTGGGGAGGCGTCCTGCATAATGCGACCAACTTTCGTTAAGATACGCCAAAGGGTGGCTGAGAAATGAGCACACTTCCTGTTTTGCATCTGCCATCCAAATTTGATTGGCTGCCACGGCCAAACGCTTAGGAAATTCTAAAAAGCGGGTAAGTATTTTATGCAGCTTAGTCCCCAGGTGCCATCTACCAAGTTTGGGAGAAATTGGTCAAAAATTGAGGGAGGAGAAGCATTTTAATTGATTTTCACATAATTCAAAATGGCGGAAAATCTACTGGGTGGAACATGATGAAACAGGGTGCGTTGGATTCCTTTTGACCCAAGCATTCCAGCCACACTAAGAATTTGATGATCAGACGTATGGTTCAAAAGTAACAAGCAGAAATGTACCTGCAATTTTGACCTGTTGGTGGCGCTAGAGAGTTTGTGGTGCTGAGTTGAAATTTGGTGACAAGATCCTTGAGGCAGCCTAGAATCAGTGTGCCAAGTTTAAAAACCTCTAGTCAGACGGTTCTATGCATTGCCATAGAATTTCATTGATTTTAACAAAATTCAAAATGGTGGAAAATCCTCAAGGCAGAATATGACGTCATAGGGTGCGATGAGTTCGTCTTGAGCCAAGGATTCCTGACATAGTGGAATTTTGTTTCTAGCCAAAACGCATCATGAGATATGAGACTAAAGACATTTTTCCTAGTTAGAGCGCCCCCTAGCAGCCAATTTGGTCCAAATTTTTTGCTGCCCTTTGGGGAGGGGTGCTGCATAAAGCCACCCAGTTTCGTTAAGATACGCCAAAGGGTGGCCGAGAAATGAGCAAACTTCCTGTTTTGCATATGCCAGCCAAATTTGATTGGCTGCCACGGCCAAACGCTTAAGAAATTCTAAAAACCGGGCATATTTCTTGTGCAGCTTAGGCCCCAGTTGCCATGTACCACGTTTGGGAGAAATTTTCCAAAAATTGAGGGAGGAGAAGCATTTTAATTGATTTTCACATAATTCAAAATGGCGGAAAATCTACTGGGTGGAATATGAGGAGACAGGGCCCATTGGATTCCTTTTGACCCAAGCATTCCAGCCACACTAAGAATTTGATGATCAGACGTATGGTTCAAAAGTAACAAGCAGAAATGTACCTGCAAATTTGACCTGTTGGTGGCGCTAGAGAGTTTGAGGTGCTGAGTTGAAATTTGGTGACAAGATCCTTGAGGCAGCCTAGAATCAGTGTGCCAAGTTTCAAAACCTCTAGTCAGACGGTTCTATGCATTGCCATAGAATTTCATTGATTTTAACAAAATTCAAAATGGTGGAAAATCCTCAAGGCAGAATATGACGTCATAGGGTGCGGTGGATTCGGCTTGAGCCAAGGATTCCTGACATAGTGGAATTTTGTTTCTAGGCAAAACGCATCATGAGATATGAGCCAAAAGACATTTTTCCTAGTTATAGCGCCCCCTAGCAGCCAATTTGTTCCAAATTTTTTGCTGCTCTTTGGGGAGGGGTGTTGCATAAAGCCACCAAGTTTCGTTAAGATACGCCAAAGGTTCGCCGAGAAATGAGCACACTTCCTGTCTTGCATCTGCCAGCCAAATTTGATTGGCTGCCACGGCCAAACGCTTAAGAAATTCTAAAAACCGGGTATGTTTCTTGTGCAGCTTAGTCCCCAGTTGCCATGTACCAAGTTTGGGAGAAATTCTTCAAAAATTGTGGGAGGAGAAGCATTTTAATTGATTTTCACATAATTCAAAATGGCGGAAAATCTCCTGGGTGGAATATGACGAGACAGGGCCCCTGGATTCGTGGTGACCCAAGTATTCCAGCGATACTAAGATTTTGATGATCAGACGTATGGTTCAAAAGTAACAAGCAGAAGTGTACTTGCAACTTTGACCTGTTGGTGGCGCTAGAGAGTTTGAGGTGCTGAGTTGAAATTTGGTGACAAGATCCTTGAGGGAGCCTAGAATCAGTGTGCCAAGTTTAAAAACCTCTAGTCAGACGGTTCTATGCGTTGCCATAGAATTTCACTGATTTTAACAAAATTCAAAATGGCGGAAAATCCTCAAGGCAGAATATGACGTCATAGGGTGCGATGGATTCGTCTTGAGCCAAGGATTCCTGCCATAGTGGAATTTTGTTTCTAGCCAAAACGAGTCATGAGATATGAGCCAAAAGACATTTTTCCTAGTTATAGCGCCCCCTAGCAGCCAATTTGTTCCAAATTTTTTGGGGCCCTTTTGGGAGGGGTGCTGCATAAAGGCACCAAGTTTCGTTAAGATACGCCAAAGGGTGGCCGAGAAATGAGCACACTTCCTGTTTCGCATCTTTGCAGCCAAGTTTGATTGGCTGCCACGGCCAAACGCTTGTGAAAATCAAATCACCGGGTATAACTTTTGTGCAGGTTGGTCCAATTATGCTATCTTCCAAGTTTGGGAGAAATTGCTAAAAAATTGAGGGAGTTGAAACATTTTAATTGATTTTCACAAAATTCAAAATGGCGGGAAAAATATATGGGCGGGAAATGACGTCATGGGGTGCGTTGGATTCGTCTTGGCCCAAGGATTCCAGGGATACCAAGTTTTTGAAAATCAGACCAACGGTTCAAAAGTTACAAGCAGAAATGTACCTGGGACTTTGACCTGTTGGTGGCGCTAACGGGTTTGAGGTAGAGGCCTGAAATTTGGTGAGAGCAATGTTGAGAGTGTCTAGAATCAGTGTGCCAAATTTCACAACTTTTTACCAGACGGTTCTATGGGCTGCCATAGACTTGCAGAGGCGGAAGTGGACTGAATAATAATAATAATAATAATAAGAAACAATAGAATCACTATGGGTGCCTTCGCAGCTTTGCTGCTTGGCCCCCAAATATAGCTGCAAGCAGCAATGTGGGGGCCAAGCAACTTATGAGCCTAGTCGGAAGGCCAGCAGAATGCACTTGGGCCAGGTAATGCCCTTGTGCAGCTTAGTCCAAAGTTGCTATCTACCAAGTTTGGGAGAAATTGGTGAAAAATTGAGGGAGGAGAAGCATTTTAATTGATTTTTACAAAATTCAAAATGGCGGAAAATCGTAAAGGCTAAATATGACGTCATAGGCTGCGATGGATTCGGCTTGAGCCAAGGATTCCAGAGATAGTGGAATTTTGTTTCTAGCCCAAAAAGATCATGAGATATGAGCCAAAAGTAATTTTTCCTAGTTATAGCGCCCCCTAGCTGCCAAGTTGTTCCAAGTTTTTTGGGGACCTTTCTGGTGGCGTCTGGCAAAAGGCCACCAAGTTTCATTAAGATCTGCCAAAGGGCGGCCGAGATGTGAGCACACATCCTCTTTTGCGTCTGAGGAGCCAAATTTGATTGGCTGCCACGGCCAAACGCTTATGAAATTCATAAATCCGTGTAAGATTCTTCTGCAGCTTCGTCCACAGTTACTATCTACCAAGCTTGGGAGAAATTGGTTAAAAACTGAGGGAGAAGAAGCATTTTAATAGATTTTCACATAATTCAAAATGGCGGAAAATCTACCAGGTGCAATATGACGAGACAGGGCGCGTTGGATTCGATGTCACCAAGGCATTCCAGAGATCCTATGATTTTGACGATCAGACGTATGGTTCAAAAGTAACAACCAGAAATGTACCTGCGAATTTGACCTGTTGGTGGCGCTCGAGAGTTTGAGGTGGTGAGTTGAAACTTGGCGACAAGACCCTTGAGGGAGCGTAGAATCAGGCTGCCAAATTTGAAAACCTCTAGTCATATGGTTCTATGGGTTGCCATCGAATTTGATTGATTTTAACAAAATTCAAAATGGTGGAAAAACCTCAAGTCAGAATATGACGTCATAGGGTGCGATGGATTCGTCTTGACGCATGGATTCCAGAGATAATGGAATTTTGTTTCTACCCAAAACGCATCATGAAATATGAGCCAAAAGACATTTTCCCAGTTATAGCGCCCCCTAGCAGCCAATTTGTTCCAAATTTTTTGCTGCCCTTTGGGGAGGCGTGGTGCATAATGCCACCAAGTTTCGTTAAGATACGCCAAAGGGTGGCCGAGAAATGAGCACACTTCCTGTTTTGCATCTGCCTTCCAATTTTGATTGGCTGCCACGGCCAAACGCTTAGGAAATTCTAAAAACCGGGTAAGTTTTGTATGCAGCTTAGTCCCCAGTTGCCATCTACCAAGTTTGGGAGAAATTGTTCAAAAATTGAGGGAGGAGAAGCATTTTAATTGATTTTCACATAATTCAAAATGGCGGAAAATCTACTGGGTGGAATATGACGAGACAGGGCGCGTTGGATTCCTTTTGCGCCAAGCATCCCAGCGATACTAAGAATTTGATGATCAGACGTATTGTTCAAAAGTAACATGCAGAAATGTACATGTGATTTTGACCTGTTGGTGGCGCTAGAGAGTTTGAGGTGTTGAGTTGAAAGTTGGTGACATGATCCTTGAGGCAGCCTAGAATCAGTGTGCCAAGTTTAAAAACCTCTAGTCAGACGGTTCTATGCGTTGCCATAGAATTTCATTGATTTTAACAAAATTCAAAATGGCGGAAAATCCTCAAGGCAGAATATGACGTCATAGGTTGCGATGGATTCGTCTTCAGCCAAGAATTCCTGACATAGTGGAATTTTGTTTCTAGGCCAAACGCATCATGAGATATGAGCCAAAAGACATTTTTCCTAGTTATAGCGCCCCCTAGCGGCCTATTTGTTCCAACTTTTTTGTGGCCCTTTGAGAAGGGGTAGCGCATAATCCCACCAAGTTTCGTTAAGATAGGCCAAAGGGCCGCCGAGAAATGAGCACACTTCCTGTTTCGCGTCTTTGCAGCCAAATTTGATTGGCTGCCACGGCCAAACGCTTGTGAAATTCAAATCACCGGGTATAACTTTTATGCAGGTTGGTCCAATTATGCTATCTTCCAAGTTTGGGAGAAATTGGTAAAAAGTTGAGGGAGTTGAAACATTTTAATTGATTTTCACAAAATTCAAAATGGCGGGAAAAATATATGGGCGGAAATGACGTCATGGGGTGCGTTGGATTCGGCTTGGCCCAAGGATTCCAGGGATACCAAGTTTTTGAAAATCAGACCAACGGTTCAAAAGTTACAAGCAGAAATGTACCTGCGAATTTGACCTGTTGGTGGCGCTAGAGAGTTTGAGGTGGTGAGTTGAAACTTGGCGACAAGACCCTTGAGGGAGCGTAGAATCAGGCTGCCAAATTTGAAAACCTCTAGTCATATGGTTCTATGGGTTGCCATCGAATTTCATTGATTTTAACAAAATTCAAAATGGTGGAAAAACCTCAAGTCAGAATATGACGTCATAGGGTGCGATAGTTTCGACTTGACGCAAGGATTCCAGAGGCAGTGGAATTTTGTTTCTACCCAAAAGGCATCATGAGATATGAGCCAAAAGTCATTTTTCCTAGTTATAGCGCCCCCTAGCAGCCAATTTGTTCCAAATTTTTTGTGGCCCTTTTTGGATGGGTGGGGCATAATGCCACCAAGTTTCGTTAAGATACTCCAAAGGGCGGCCGAGATATGAGCACACTTCCTGTTTGGCATCTGCGCAGCCAAATTTGATTGGCTGCCACGGGCAAACGCTTGTGAAATTCAAATCACTGGGTATAACATTTGTGCAGGTTGGTCCAATTATGCTATCTTCCAAGTTTGGGAGAAATTGGTAAAAAATTGAGGGAGTTGAAACATTTTAATTGATTTTCACAAAATTCAAAATGGCGGGAAAACTATATGGGCGGAAAATGACGTCATGGGGTGCGTTGGATTCGTCTTGGCCCAAGGATTCCAGGGATACCAAGTTTTTGAAAATCAGACCAACGGTTCAAAAGTTACAAGCAGAAATGTATCTGCGACTTTGACCTGCTGGTGGCGCTAGAGGGTTTGAGGTAGAGGCCTGAAATTTGCTGAGAGGAATGTTGAGAGTGTCTAGAATCAGTGTGCCAAATTTCACAACTTTTTACCAGACGGTTCTATGGGCTGCCATAGACTTGCAGAGGCGGAAGTGGACTGAATAATAATAATAAGAAACAATAGAATCACTATGGGTGCCTTCGCAGCTTCGCTGCTTGGCCCCCAATAATAATAAATATAGCTGCAAGCAGCAATGTGGGGGCCAAGCAACATATGAGACGAGATGTCAGGCCAGTAGAAGGCATTTGCGCCATGTAATGCCCTTGTGCAGCCTAGTGCAAAGTTGCTATGTACCAAGTTTGGGAGAAATTGGTCAAAAATTGAGGTAGCAGAAGCATTTTAATTGATTTTCACGAAATTCAAAATGGCGGAAAATCCTCAAGTCTGAATATGACATAATAGGTTGTGATGGATTCGGCTTGACCCAAGGATTCCAGCGATAGTGGAATTTTGTTTCTACCCAAAACGCATCATGAGATATGAGCAAAAGACATTTTTCCTTGTTATAGCGCCCCCTTGCCGCCAATGTGTTCCAAATTTGTTGGCGCCCTTTTTGGAGAGGTCTTGCATAATGCCACCAAGTTTCATTTAGATACGCCAAAGGGCGGCCGAGATATGAGCACACTTCCTGGTTCGCATATGCTCAGCCAAATTTGATTGGCTGCCACGGCCAAACCCTTATGAAATTCGAAAATCCGTGTAAGATTCTTGTGCAGCGTCGTGCACAGTTGGTGTCTACCAAGTTTGGGAGAAATTGGTCAAAAACTGAGGGAGAAGAAGCATTTTAATTGATTTCCACATAATTCAAAATGGCGGAAAATCTACCAGGCGCAATATGACGCGACAGGGCGCGTTGGATTCGGTGTGATCCAACCATTTCAGAGATTCTAAGGTTTTGACGATCAGACGTATGGTTCAAAAGTAACAGGCAGAAATGTACCTGCAAATTTGACCTGTTGGTGGCGCTAGAGAGTTTGAGGTGCTGAGTTGAAATTTGGTAACAAGACCCTTGAGGGAGCCAAGAATCAGTCTGCCAAATTTGAAAACCTCTAGTCATACGGTTCTATGGGGTGCCATCGAAATTCATTGATTTTAACAAAATTCAAAATGTCGGAAAATCCTCAAGTCAGAATATGACGTCATAGGGTGCGATGGATTCGTCTTGACCCAAGGATTCCTGACATAGTGGAATTTTGTTTCTAGCCAAAACGCATCATGAGATATGAGCCAAAAGACATTTTTCCTAGTTATAGCGCCCCCTAGCAGCCAATTTGTTCCAAATTTTTTGCTGCCCTTTCGGGAGGGGTGGCGCATAATGCCACCAAGTTTTCTTAAGATACGCCAAAGGGTGGCCGAGAAATGAGCACACTTCCTGTTTTGCATCTGCCAGCCAATTTTGATTGGCTGCCACGGCCAAACGCTTATGAAAGTCTGAAAACCGGGTATGTTTCTTATGCAGCTTCGTCCCCAGTTGCCATCTACCAAGTTTGGGAGAAATTGTTCAAAAATTGAGGGAGGAGAAGCATTTTAATTGATTTGCACAATTCAAAATGGCGGAAAATCTCCTGGGTGGAATATGACGAGAGAGGGCGCGTTGGATTCCATTTGACCCAAGCATTCCAGGGATACTAAGATTTTGATGATGAGACATATGGTTCAAAAGTAACAAGCAGAAATGTACCTGCAAATTTGACCTGTTGGTGGCGCTAGAGAGTTTGAGGTGCTGAGTTGAAATTTGGTGAGAAGATCCTTGAGGCAGCCTAGAATCAGTGTGCCAAGTTTAAAAGCCTCTAGTCAGACGGTTCTATGCGTTGCCATAGAATTTCATTGATTTTAACAAAATTCAAAATGGCGGAAAATCCTCAAGTCAGAATATGACGTCATATGGTGCAATGGATTCGTCTTGACCCAAGGATTCCTGACATAGTGGAATTTTGTTTCTAGCCAAAGCGCATCATGAGATATGAGCCAAAAGACATTTTTCCTAGTTATAGCGCCCCCTAGCAGCCAATTTGTTCCAAATTTTTTGCTGCCCTTTGGGGAGGGGTGTTGCATAAAGCCACCAAGTTTTGTTAAGATACGCCAAAGGGTGTCCGAGAAATGAGCACACTTCCTGTTTTGCATCTGCCAGCCAATTTTGATTGGCTGCCACGGCCAAACGCTTAGGAAATTCTAAAAACCGGGTATGTTTCTTGTGCAGCTTCGTCCCCAGTTGCCATCTACCAAGTTTGGGAGAAATTGGTCAAAAATTGAGGGAGGAGAAGCATTTTAATTGATTTTCACATAATTCAAAATGGCGTAAAATCTCCTGGGTGGAATATGACGAGACAGGGTGCGTTGGATTCCTTTTGTCCCAAGCATTCCAGCACTACTAAGATTTTGATGATCAGACGTATGGTTCAAAAGTAACAAGCAGAAATGTACCCGCGATTTTGACCTGTTGGTGGCGCTAGAGAGTTTGAGGTGCTGAGTTGAAATTTGGTGACAAGATCCTTGAGGCAGCCTACAATCAGTGTGCCAAGTTTAAAAACCTCTAATCAGACGGTTCTATGCGTTGCCATAGAATTTCATTGATTTTAACAAAATTCAAAATGGCGGAAAATCCTCAAGGCAGAAAGTGACGTCATAGGGTGCGATGGATTCGTTTTGAGCCACAGATTCCTGACATAGTGGAATTTTGTTTCTAGCCAAAACGCATCATGAGATATGAGCCAAAAGACATTTTTGCTAGTTATAGCGCCCCCTAGCAGCCAATTTGTGCCATGTTTGTTGTTGCCCTTTGGGGAGGGGTGTTGCATAACGCCACCAAGTTTCATTAAGATACGCCAAAGGGTGGCCGAGATATGAGCACACTTCCTGTTTTGCGTCTTCGCAGCCAAATTTGATTGGCTGCCACGGCCAAACGCTTAAGAAATTCTAAAAACCGGGTATGTTTCCTGTGAAGGTTAGTCCAAAGTTGCGATTTACCAAGTTTGGGAGAAATTGTTCAAAAATTGAGGGAGGAGAAGCGTTTTAAGTGATTTTCACAAAATTCAAAATGGCGGGAAAACTATATGGGCGGAAAATGACGTCATGGGGTGCTTTGGATTCGTCTTGACCCAAGGATTCCAGGGATACCAAGTTTTTGAAAATCGGACCAACGGTTCAAAAGTTACAAGCAGAAATGTACCTGCAACTTTGACCGGCTGGTGGCGCTAGAGGGTTGGGGGTCGGGACCTAAAAATTGTTGTGGGGAATGCTGAGACTGTCTAGAATGTGTGTGCCAAATTTGAGCATTTTCCTACATACGGTTCTATGGGCTGCCATAGACATCCCTAAGGAGAAAGTTGAATTGTCTATAATAATAATAATAAAAAAAAAAAATATATAGCTGCAAGCAGCAATGCGGGGCCAAGCAGGGTGACCCAGCCTAAGTTGCCATGGCAACAGAAAGAACTGACCAGGCAGACGGTTAGTCTAAAGTTACTATGTACCAAGTTTGGGAGAAATTGGTCAAAAATTGAGGGAGGAGAAGGATTTTAATAGATTTTCACAAATTTCAAAATGGTGGAAAATATATCTGGTGGAATATGACGCCATAGGGGGTGTTGGATTCGTTTTGAGGGACGGATTCCAGAGGCAGTGGAATTTTGTTTCTACCCAAAACGCATCATGAGATATGAGCCAAAAATCATTTTTCCTAGTTATAGCGCCCCCTAGCGGCCCATTTGGTCCAAATGTTTTGTGCTCCTTTGGGGTGGCGTGAGGCATAAAGCCACCAAGTTTCGTTCAGATACGCCAAAGGATGGCCGAGATATGAGCACACTTCCTGTTTGGCGTCTGCCCAGCCAAATTTGATTGGCTGCCACGGCCAAACGCTTATGAAATTCTAAAAACCAGGTAAGTTTCTTGTGCAGCTTAGTCCATCCTTCCCATGTACCAAGTTTGGGAAAAATTGGTCAAAAATTGAGGGAGGAGAAGCATTTTAATTGATTTTCACAAAATTCAAAATGGCGGAAAATCTACCAGGTGGAATATGACGAGACAGGGAGCGTTGGATTCGGTCTGACGGAAGGATTCCAGCAATACTAAGCTTTTGACAATCAGGCCTATGGTTCAAAAGTAACAAGCAGAAATGTACCTGCGACTTTGACCCGTTGGTGGCGCTAGAGAGTTTGATGTGGTGAGTTGAAATTTGGTGACAAGAACCTTGAGACAGCCTAGAATCAGTGTGCCAAATTTGAATACCTCTCGTCTGACGGCTCTATGGGTTGCCATAGAATTTCATTGATTTTAACAAAATTCAAAATGGCGGAAAATCCTCAAGGCAGAATATGACGTCATAGGTCGCGATGGATTCGTCTTGACCCAAGGATTCCACAGATAGTGGAATTTTGTTTCTAGCCCAAACGCATCATGAGATATGAGCCAAAAATCATTTTTCCTAGTTATAGCGCCCCCTAGCGGCCTATTTGGTCCAAATGTTTTGTGCTCCTTTGGGGTGGCGTGAGGCATAAAGCCACCAAGTTCCGTTCAGATACGCCAAAGGGCGGCCGAAATATGAGCACACTTCCTGTTTGGCGTCTGCGCCGCCAAATTTGATTGGCTGCCATGGCCAAACGCTTATGAAATTCTAAAAACCGGGTAAGTTTCTTGTGCAGCTTAGTCCAACGTTGCCATTTACCAAGTTTCGGACAAATTGGTCTAAAATTGAGGGAGGAGAAGCATTTTAATTGATTTTCACAAAATTCAAAATGGCGGGAAAACTATATGGGCGGAAAATGACGTCATGGGGTGCTTTGGATTCGTCTTGACCCAAGGATTCCAGGGAGACCAAGTTTTTGAAAATCGGACGTACGGTTCAAAAGTTACAAGCAGAAATGTACCTGCAACTTTGACCTGCTGGTGGCGCTAGAGGGTTGGGGGTGGGGACCTAAAAATTGTTGTGCGGAATGCTGAGACTGTCTAAAATGTGTGTGCCAAATTTGAGCATTTTCCTATGTGTGGCTCTATGGGCTGCCATTGACTTCCCATAGGAGAAGAAAGTTGAATAATAAATATAGCTGCAAGCAGCAATGTGGGGGCCAAGCAACATATGAGCCTAGTCGGAAGGCCAGCAGAATGCACTTGGGCCAGGTAATGCCCTTGTGCAGCTTAGTCCAAAGTTGCTATCTACCAAGTTTGGGAGAAATTGGTGAAAAATTGAGGGAGGAGAAGCATTTTAATTGATTTTTTCAAAATTCAAAATGGCGGAAAATCGTAAAGGCTAAATATGACGTCATAGGCTGCGATGGATTCGGCTTGAGCCAAGGATTCCAGAGATAGTGGAATTTTGTTTCTAGCCCAAACAGATCATGAGATATGAGCCAAAAGAAATTTTTCCTAGTTATAGCGCCCCCTAGCTGCCAAGTTGTTCCAAGTTTTTTGGGGACCTTTCTGGTGGCGTCTGGCAAAAGGCCACCAAGTTTCATTAAGATCTGCCAAAGGGCGGCCGAGATGTGAGCACACATCCTCTTTTGCGTCTGAGGAGCCAAATTTGATTGGCTGCCACTGCCAAACGCTTATGAAATTCATAAATCCGTGTAAGATTCTTGTGCAGCTTCGTCCACAGTTACTATGTACCAAGCTTGGGAGAAATTGGTCAAAAACTGAGGGAGAAGAAGCATTTTAATAGATTTTCACATAATTCAAAATGGCGGAAAATCTACCAAGTGCAATATGACGAGACAGGGCGCGTTGGATTCGATGTCACCAAGGCATTCCAGAGATCCTAAAATTTTGACGATCAGACGTATGGTTCAAAAGTAACAAGCAGAAATGTACCTGCGAATTTGACCTGTTGGTGGCGCTAGAGAGTTTGAGGTGGTGAGTTGAAATTTGGTCACAAGACCCTTGAGGGTGCCTAGAATCAGTCTGCCAAATTTGAAAACCTCTAGTCATACGGTTCTATGGGTTGCCATCGAATTTCTTTGATTTTAACAAAATTCAAAATGGCGGAAAATCCTCAAGTCAGAATATGACGGCATAGGGTGCGATGCATTCGTCTTGACCCATGGATTCCAGAGATAGTGGAATTTTGTTTCTACCCAAAACGCATCATGAGATATGAGCCAAAAGACATTTTTCCTAGTTATAGCGCCCCCTAGCAGCCAATTTGTTCCAAATTTTTTGTTGCCCTTTGGGGAGGGGTGCTGCATAAAGCCACCAAGTTTCGTTAAGATAGGCCAAAGGGTGGCCGAGAAATGAGCACACTTCCTGTTTTGCATCTGCAAGCCAAATTTGATTGGCTGCCACAGCCAAACGCTTAGGAAATTCTAATTACCGGGTAAGATTCTTGTGCAGATTAGTCCC
>NC_083578.1:46191459-46203959 GCF_027579695.1 Neoarius graeffei
GAGACAGGGCCCGTTGGATTCCTTTTGACCCAAGCATTCCAGCCACACTAAGAATTTGATGATCAGACGTATGGTTCAAAAGTAACAAGCAGAAATGTACCTGCAATTTTGACCTGTCGGTGGCGCTAGAGAGTTTGAGGTGCTGAGTTGAAATTTGGTGACAAGATCCTTGAGGCAGCCTAGAATCAGTGTGCCAAGTTTAAAAACCTCTAGTCAGACGGTTCTATGCATTGCCATAGAATTTCATTGATTTTAACAAAATTCAAAATGGTGGAAAATCCTCAAGGCAGAATATGACGTCATAGGGTGCGGTGGATTCGGCTTGAGCCAAGGATTCCTGACATAGTGGAATTTTGTTTCTAGGCAAAACGCATCATGAGATATGAGCCAAAAGACATTTTTCCTAGTTATAGCGCCCCCTAGCAGCCAATTTGTTCCAAATTTTTTGCTGCTCTTTGGGGAGGGGTGTTGCATAAAGCCACCAAGTTTCGTTAAGATACGCCAAAGGTTCGCCGAGAAATGAGCACACTTCCTGTCTTGCATCTGCCAGCCAAATTTGATTGGCTGCCACGGCCAAACGCTTAAGAAATTCTAAAAACCGGGTATGTTTCTTGTGCAGCTTAGTCCCCAGTTGCCATGTACCAAGTTTGGGAGAAATTCTTCAAAAATTGTGGGAGGAGAAGCATTTTAATTGATTTTCACATAATTCAAAATGGCGGAAAATCTCCTGGGTGGAATATGACGAGACAGGGCCCCTGGATTCGTGGTGACCCAAGTATTCCAGCGATACTAAGATTTTGATGATCAGACGTATGGTTCAAAAGTAACAAGCAGAAGTGTACTTGCAACTTTGACCTGTTGGTGGCGCTAGAGAGTTTGAGGTGCTGAGTTGAAATTTGGTGACAAGATCCTTGAGGGAGCCTAGAATCAGTGTGCCAAGTTTAAAAACCTCTAGTCAGACGGTTCTATGCGTTGCCATAGAATTTCACTGATTTTAACAAAATTCAAAATGGCGGAAAATCCTCAAGGCAGAATATGACGTCATAGGGTGCGATGGATTCGTCTTGAGCCAAGGATTCCTGCCATAGTGGAATTTTGTTTCTAGCCAAAACGAGTCATGAGATATGAGCCAAAAGACATTTTTCCTAGTTATAGCGCCCCCTAGCAGCCAATTTGTTCCAAATTTTTTGGGGCCCTTTCGGGAGGGGTGCTGCATAAAGGCACCAAGTTTCGTTAAGATACGCCAAAGGGTGGCCGAGAAATGAGCACACTTCCTGTTTCGCATCTTTGCAGCCAAGTTTGATTGGCTGCCACGGCCAAACGCTTGTGAAATTCAAATCACCGGGTATAACTTTTGTGCAGGTTGGTCCAATTATGCTATCTTCCAAGTTTGGGAGAAATTGGTAAAAAATTGAGGGAGTTGAAACATTTTAATTGATTTTCACAAAATTCAAAATGGCGGGAAAAATATATGGGCGGGAAATGACGTCATGGGGTGCGTTGGATTCGTCTTGGCCCAAGGATTCCAGGGATACCAAGTTTTTGAAAATCAGACCAACGGTTCAAAAGTTACAAGCAGAAATGTACCTGGGACTTTGACCTGTTGGTGGCGCTAACGGGTTTGAGGTAGAGGGCTGAAATTTGGTGAGAGGAATGTTGAGAGTGTCTAGAATCAGTGTGCCAAATTTCACAACTTTTTACCAGACGGTTCTATGGGCTGCCATAGACTTGCAGAGGCGGAAGTGGACTGAATAATAATAATAATAATAATAATAATAATAATAATAATAATAATAATAAGAAACAATAGAATCACTATGGGTGCCTTCGCAGCTTTGCTGCTTGGCCCCCAAATATAGCTGCAAGCAGCAATGCGGGGCCAAGCAGTGTGACCCAGCCTAAGTTGCCAAGGCAACAGAAAGAACTGACCAGGCAGACGGTCAGAGGCACACACAGTAAGTATTTACAAGCAGAAATGTACCTCCAACCAGATGGGTAGAGGCATGCACGGCTTCACCGTCAAAATCGATTGACTGTGATGCCTGAAATTACTTCAAGTGTACTAGGTGTGTGTGTGTGTGTGTGTGTGTGTGTGTGTGTGTGTGTGTGTGTGTGCTAAGAGACAGCTGAGATATGAGCTCAATGATATATGATCCTAAATACATTTTGGAAAGTTATAGCGCCCCCTTATGGCCAATGTGCACCAAATGTGGTATGGGACCTTTTGGAGGGGTGGGGCATAATCCCACCAAGTTTGGTTAAGAAAGGTCAAAGGGCTGCCGAGATATGACCACACTTCCTGTTTCACATCTGCACGGCCAAATTTGATTGGCCGCCACAGCCAAACGCTTATGAAATTCGAAAAACCGGGTAAGTTTTATGTGCAGCTTAGTCCAAAGTTGCCATGTACCAAGTTTGGAAGGAATTGGTCAAAGATTGAGGGAGGAGAAGCATTTTAATTGATTTTCACAAATTTCAAAATGGCGGAAAATATACCAGGCGGAATATGACGCCATAGGATGCGTTGGATTCGTGTTGTCCCAAGGAACCCATAGATACTTAGATTTTGACGATCAGAAGTACGGTTCAAAAGTAACAAGCAGAAATGTACCTGCAACTTTGACCTGTTGGTGGCGCTAGAGAGTTTGAGATGATGAGTTGAAATTTGCTGACAAGAACCTTGAGGCAGCCTAGAATCAGTGTGCCAAATTTGAAAACCTGTCGTCAGACGGTTCTATGGGTTGCCATTGAATTTCATTGATTTTAACAAAATTCAAAATGGCGGAAAATCCTCAAGGCAGAATATGACGTCATAGGGTGCGATAGATTCGACTTGACGCAAGGATTCCAGAGGCAGTGGAATTTTGTTTCTAGCCCAAACGCATCATGAGATATGAGCCGAAAGACATTTTTCCTAGTTATAGCGCCGCCTAGCGGCCAATTTGTTCCAAATTTTTGGTGGGCCATTTTGGAGGGGTTGGGCATAAAGCCACCAAGTTTCGTTAAGATACGCCAAAGGGCGGCAGAGATATGAGCACACTTCCTGTTTGGCGTCTGTGCAATCAATTTTGATTGGCTGCCACGGCCAAACGCTTACGAAATTCTAAAAACCGGGTAAGTTTCTTGTGCAGCTTAGTCCAAAGTTGCCATCTACAAAGTTTGGGAGAAATTGGTCAAAAATTGAGGGAGGAGAAGCATTTTAATTGATTTTCACAAAATTCAAAATGGCGGGAAAACTATATGGGCGGAAAATGACGTCAAGGGGTGCTTTGGATTCGTCTTGACCCAAGGATTCCAGGGATACCAAGATTTTGAAAATCGGACGTACGGTTCAAAAGTTACAACCAGAAATGTACCTGCAACTTTGACCTGCTGGTGGCGCTAGAGGGTTGGGGGTGGGGACCTAAAAATTGTTGTGGGGAATGCTGAGACTGTCTAGAATGTGTGTGCCAAATTTGAGCATTTTCCTATGTGTGGTTCTATGGGCTGCCATTGACATCCCATAGGAGAAGAAAGTTGAATAATAATAATAATAATAATAATAATAAGAAAACCGACAAACTCATTAGGGGCCTTCGCCAGCTTCGCTGCTTGGCCCCTAAAAATATAGCTGCAAGCAGCAATGCGGGGCCAAGCAATGTGACCCAGCCTAAGTTGCCATGGCAACAGAAAGAACTGACCAGGCAGACGGTCATAGGCACGCACAGGAAGTGTTTACAAGCAGAAATGTACCTCCAACCAGATGGTTAGAGGCATGCACGGCTTCACCGTCAAATTCGATTGACTGTGATGGCTGAAATTACTTCAAGTGTACTAGGTGTGTGTGTGTGTGTGTGTGTGTGTGTGTGTGTGTGTGTGTGTGCTAAAAGACTGCTGAGATATGAGCTCAATTATATATGAGCCAAAACACATTTTGGAAAGTTATAGCGCCCCCTAATGGCCAAAGTGCACCAAATGTGGTATGGGCACTTATGGAGGGGTGGGGCATAATCCCACCAAGTTTGGTTAAGAAAGATCAAAGGGCTGCCGAGATATGAGCACACGTCCTGTTTCGCGTCTGCACATCCAAGTTTGATTGGCAGCCACGGCCAAACGCTTATGAAATTCGAAAAACCGGGTAAGTTTTTTGTGCAGCTTAGTGCAACGTTGCCATCTACCAAGTTTGGAAGGAATTGGTCAAAAATTGAGGGAGGAGAAGCATTTTAATTGATTTTCACATAATTCAAAATGGCGGAAAATATACAAGGCGGAATATGACGGCATAGGATGTGTTGGATTCGTTTTGACCCAAGGATTCCAGCGATACACAGATTTTGACGATCAGACATACGATTCAAAAGTAACAAGCAGAAATGTACATGCAACTTTGGCCTGTTGTTGGCGCTAGAGAGTTTGAGGTGGTGAGTTGAAATTTGCTGACAAGAACCTTGAGCCAGCCTAGAATCAGTGTGCCAAATTTGAAAACCTGTTGTCAGACGGTTCTATGGGTTTCCATAGAATTTCATTGATTTTAACAAAATTCAAAATGGCGGAAAATCCTCAAGGCAGAATATGACGTCATAGGGTGCGATAGATTCGTCTTGAGCCAAGGATTCCATAGGCAGTGGAATTTTGTTTCTAGCCAAAACGCATCATGAGATATGAGCCAAAAGACATTTTTCCTAGTTATAGCGCCCCCTAGCAGCCAATTTGTTCCAAATTCTTTGGGGTCCTTCATGGAGGGGTGGGGCATAAACCCACCAAGTTTCGTTAAGATACGCCAAAGGGCAGCCGAAATATCAGCACACTTCCTGTTTGGCGTCTGCGCCTCCAATTTTGATTGGCTGCCACGGCCAAACGCTTATGAAATTCTAAAAACCGGGTAAGTTTCTTGTGGAGCTTAGTCCAAAGTTGCCATCTACCAAGTTTGGGAGAAATTGGTCCAAAATTGAGGGAGGAGAAGCATTTTAATTGATTTTCACAAAATTCAAAATGGCGGGAAAACTATATGGGCGGAAAATGACGTCATGGGGTGCTTTGGATTCGTCTTGACCCAAGGATTCCAGGGATACCAAGTTTTTGAAAATCGGACCAATGGTTCAAAAGTTACAAGCAGAAATGTACCTGCAACTTTGACCTGCTGGTGGCGCTAGAGGGTTGGGGGTGGGGACCTAAAAATTGTTGTGGGGAATGCTGAGACTGTCTAGAATGTGTGTGCCAAATTTGAGCATTTTCCTATGTGTGGTTCTATGGGCTGCCATTGACATCCCATAGGAGAAGAAAGTTGAATAATAAATATAGCTGCAAGCAGCAATGCGGGGCCAATCAGCATGACCCAGCCTAAGTTGCCATGGCAACAGAAAGAACTGACCAGGCAGACGGTCATAGGCACGCACAGGAAGTGTTTACAATCAGAAATGTACCTCCAACCAGATTGTTAGAGGCATACACGGCTTCACCGTCAAATTCGATTGACTGTGATGGCTGAAATTACTTCAAGTGTACTAGGTGTGTGTGTGTGTGTGTGTGTGTGTGTGCTAAAAGACTGCTGAGATATGAGCTCAATGATATATGAGCCAAAACACATTTTGGAAAGTTATAGCGCCCCCTAATGGCCAATGTGCACCAAATGTGGTATGGGCCCTTTTGGAGGGGTGGGGCATAATCCCACCAAGTTTGGTTAAGAATGGTCAAAGGGCCGCCGAGATATGAGCACACTTCCTGTTTCGCATCTGCACAGCCAAATTTGATTGGCTGCCACGGCCAAACGCTTATGAAATTCAAAAAACCGGGTAAGTTTTATGTGCAGCTTAGTCCAAAGTTGCCATATACCAAGTTTGGAACGAATTGGCCAAAAATTGAAGGAGGAGAAGCATTTTAATTGATTTTCACAAAATTCAAAATGGCGGAAAATATACAAGGCGGAATATGACGACATAGGATGCGTTGGATTCGTTTTGACCCAAGGATTCCAGCGATACACAGATTTTGACGATCAGACATACGGTTCAAAAGTAACAAGCAGAAATGTACATGCAAATTTGGCCTGTTGTTGGCGCTAGAGAGTTTGAGGTGGTGAGTTGAAATTTGCTGACAAGAACCTTGAGCCAGCCTAGAATCAGTGTGCCAAATTTGAAAACCTGTCGTCAGACGGTTCTATGGGTTGCCATAGAATTTCATTGATTTTAACAAAATTCAAAATGGCGGAAAATCCTCAAGGCAGAATATGACGTCATAGGGTGCGATAGATTCGTCTTGACCCAAGGATTCCATAGGCAGTGGAATTTTGTTTCTAGCCAAAACGCATCATGAGATATGAGCCAAAAGACATTTTTCCTAGTTATAGCGCCCCCTAGCAGCCAATTTGTTCCAAATTCTTTGGGGTCCTTCATGGAGGGGTGGGGCATAAACCCACCAAGTTTCGTTAAGATACGCCAAAGGGCGGCCGAAATATGAGCACACTTCCTGTTTGGCGTCTGCGCCTCCAAATTTGATTGGCTGCCACGGCCAAACGCTTATGAAATTCTAAAAACCGGGTAAGTTTCTTGTGGAGCTTAGTCCAAAGTTGCCATCTACCAAGTTTGGGAGAAATTGGTCCAAAATTGAGGGAGGAGAAGCATTTTAATTGATTTTCACAAAATTCAAAATGGCGGGAAAACTATATGGGCGGAAAATGACGTCATGGGGTGCTTTGGATTCGTCTTGACCCAAGGATTCCAGGGATACCAAGTTTTTGAAAATCGGACCAACGGTTCAAAAGTTACAACCAGAAATGTACCTGCAAATTTGACCTGCTGGTGGCGCTAGAGGGTTGGGGGTGGGGACCTAAAAATTGTTGTGGGGAATGCTGAGACTGTCTAGAATGTGTGTGCCAAATTTGAGCATTTTCCTATGTGTGGTTCTATGGGCTGCCATTGACTTCCCATAGGAGAAGAAAGTTGAATAATAATAATAATAATAATAATAACTATAAGAAAACCGACAAACTCATTAGGGGCCTTCGCCAGCTTCGCTGCTTGGCCCCTAATAATAATAAATAATAATAATAAGAAAACCGACAAACTCATTAGGGGCCTTCGCCAGCTTCGCTGCTTGGCCCCTAAATATAGCTGCAAGCAGCAATGCGGGGCCAAGCAGTGTGACCCAGCCTAAGTTGCCATGGCAACAGAAAGAACTGACCAGGCAGACGGTCATAGGCACGCACAGGAACTGTTTACAAGCAGAAATGTACCTCCAACCAGATGGTTAGAGGCATGCACGGCTTCACCGTCAAATTCGATTGACTGTGATGGCTGAAATTACTTCAAGTGTACTAGGTGTGTGTGTGTGTGTGTGTGTGTGTGTGTGTGTGTGTGCTAAAAGACTGCTGAGATATGAGCTCAATTATATATGAGCCAAAACACATTTTGGAAAGTTATAGCGCCCCCTAATGGCCAAAGTGCACCAAATGTGGTATGGGCACTTATGGAGGGGTGGGGCATAATCCCACCAAGTTTGGTTAAGAAAGATCAAAGGGCTGCCGAGATATGAGCACACGTCCTGTTTCGCGTCTGCACATCCAAGTTTGATTGGCAGCCACGGCCAAACGCTTATGAAATTCGAAAAACCGGGTAAGTTTTTTGTGCAGCTTAGTGCAACATTGCCATCTACCAAGTTTGGAAGGAATTGGTCAAAAATTGAGGGAGGAGAAGCATTTTAATTGATTTTCACATAATTCAAAATGGCGGAAAATATACAAGGCGGAATATGACGGCATAGGATGCGTTGGATTCGTTTTGACCCAAGGATTCCAGCGATACACAGATTTTGACGATCAGACATACGGTTCAAAAGTAACAAGCAGAAATGTACATGCAAATTTGGCCTGTTGTTGGCGCTAGAGAGTTTGAGGTGGTGAGTTGAAATTTGCTGACAAGAACCTTGAGCCAGCCTAGAATCAGTGTGCCAAATTTGAAAACCTGTCGTCAGACGGTTCTATGGGTTTCCATAGAATATCATTGATTTTAACAAAATTCAAAATGGCGGAAAATCCTCAAGGCAGAATATGACGTCATAGGGTGCGATAGATTCGTCTTGACCCAAGGATTCCATAGGCAGTGGAATTTTGTTTCTAGCCAAAACGCATCATGAGATATGAGCCAAAAGACATTTTTCCTAGTTATAGCGCCCCCTAGCAGCCAATTTGTTCCAAATTCTTTGGGCTCCTTCATGGAGGGGTGGGGCATAAACCCACCAAGTTTTGTTAAGATACGCCAAAGGCCGGCCGAAATATGAGCACACTTCCTGTTTGGCGTCTGCGCCTCCAATTTTGATTGGCTGCCACGGCCAAACGCTTACGAAATTCTAAAAACCGGGTAAGTTTCTTGTGGAGCTTAGTCCAAAGTTGCCATCTACCAAGTTTGGGAGAAATTGGTCCAAAATTGAGGGAGGAGAAGCATTTTAATTGATTTTCACAAAATTCAAAATGGCGGGAAAACTATATGGGCGGAAAATGACCTCATGGGGTGCTTTGGATTCGTATTGACCCAAGGATTCCAGGGATACCAAGTTTTTGAAAATCGGACCAACGGTTCAAAAGTTACAAGCAGAAATGTACCTGCAACTTTGACCTGCTGGTGGCGCTAGAGGGTTGGGGGTGGGGACCTAAAAATTGTTGTGGGGAATGCTGAGACTGTCTAGAATGTGTGTGCCAAATTTGAGCATTTTCCTATGTGTGGTTCTATGGGCTGCCATTGACATCCCATAGGAGAAGAAAGTTGAATAATAAATATAGCTGCAAGCAGCAATGCGGGGCCAAGCAGTGTGACCCAGCCTAAGTTGCCATGGCAACAGAAAGAACTGACCAGGCAGACAGTTAGTCTAAAGTTACTATGTACCAAGTTTGGGAGAAATTGGTCAAAAATTGAGGGAGGAGAAGGATTTTAATAGATTTTCACAAATTTCAAAATGGTGGAAAATCTACCTGGTGGAATATGATGCCATAGGGCGTGTTGGATTCGTTTTGACGGAAGGATTCCAGACATAGTGGAATTTTGTTTCTACCCAAAATGCATCATGAGATATGAGCCAAAAATCATTTTTCCTAGTTATAGCGCCCCCTAGCGGCCTATTTGGTCCAAATCTTTTGTTTTCCTTTGGGGTGGCGTGGGGCATAATGCCACCAAGTTTCGTTAAGATACGCCAAAGGACGGCCGAGATATGAGCACACTTCCTGATTGGCGTCTGCGAATCCAATTTTGATTGGATGCCACGGCCAAACGCATACGAAATTCTAAAAACCGGGTAAGTTTCTTGTGCAGCTTAGTCCATCTTTGCCATGTACCAAGTTTGGGAAAAATTGGTCAAAAATTGAGGGAGGAGAAGCATTTTAATTGATTTTCACAAAATTCAAAATGGCGGAAAATCTACCAGGTGGAATATGACGAGACAGGGAGCGTTGGATTCGGTTTCAAGGAAGGATTCCAGCGATACTAAGATTTTGACGATCAGACCTACGGTTCAAAAGTAACAAGCAGAAATGTACCTGGGACTTTGACCCGTTGGTGGCGCTAGAGAGTTTGATGTGGTGAGTTGAAATTTGGTGACAAGAACCTTGAGACAGCCGAGAATCAGTGTGCCAAATTTGAATACCTCTCGTCTAAAGGTTCTATGGGTTGCCATAGAATTTCAATGATTTTAACAAAATTCAAAATGGCGGAAAATCCTCAAGTCAGAATATGACGTCATAGGTCGCGATGGATTCGTCTTGACCCAAGGATTCCAGAGATAGTGGATTTTTGATTCTAGCCCAAACGCATCATGAGATATGAGCCAAAAGACATTTTTCCTAGTTATAGCGCCCCCTAGCAGCCAATTTCTTCCAATTTTTTTGTGCTCCTTCATGGAGGGGTGCCGCATAGTCTCACCAAGTTTCGTTAAGATAGGCCAAAGGGCGGCCGAAATATGAGCTCACTTCCTGTTTGGCGTCTTCGCAGCCAATTTTGATTGGCTGCCACGGCCAAACGCTTACGAAATTCTAAAAACCGGGTAAGTTTCTTGTGCAGCTTAGTCCAAAGTTGCCATCTACCAAGTTTGGGAGAAATTGATCGAAAATTGAGGGAGGAGAAGCATTTTAATTGATTTTCACAAAATTCAAAATGGCGGGAAAACTATATGGGCGGAAAATGACGTCATGGGGTGCTTTGGATTCGTCTTGACCCAAGGATTCCAGGGATACCAAGTTTTTGAAAATCGGACCAACGGTTCAAAAGTTACAACCAGAAATGTACCTGCAAATTTGACCTGCTGGTGGCGCTAGAGGGTTGGGGGTGGGGACCTAAAAATTGTTGTGCGGAATGCTGAGACTGTCTAGAATGTGTGTGCCAAATTTGAGCATTTTCCTATGTGTGGTTCTATGGGCTGCCATTGACTTCCCATAGGAGAAGAAAGTTGAATAATAAATATAGCTGCAAGCAGCAATGCGGGGCCAAGCAGTGTGACCCAGCCTAAGTTGCCATGGCAACAGAAAGAACTGACCAGGCAGACGGTCATAGGCACGCACAGGAAGTGTTTACAAGCAGAAATGTACCTCCAACCAGATGGTTAGAGGCATGCACGGCTTCACCATCAAATTCGATTGACTGTGATGGCTGAAATTACTTCAAGTGTACTAGGTGTGTGTCTGTGTGTGCTAAAAGACTGCTGAGATATGAGCTCAATGATATATGAGCCAAAAGACATTTTGGAAAGTTATAGCGCCCCCTAATGGCCAATGTGCACCAAATCTGGTAAGGGCCCTTTTGGACGGGTGAGACACAATCCCACCAAGTTTGGTTAAGAAAGGTCAAAGGGCTGCCGAGATATGAGCACACTTCCTGTTTCGCGTCTGCACAGCCAAATTTGATTGGCAGCCACGGCCAAACGCTTATGAAATTCGAAAAACCGGGTAAGTTTTTAGTGCAGCTTAGTCCAAAGTTGCCATCTACCAAGTTTGGAAGGAATTGGTCAAAAATTGAGGGAGGAGAAGCATTTTAATTGATTTTCACAAAATTCAAAATGGCGGAAAATATACCAGGCCGAATATGACGCCATAGGGTGCGTTGGATTCGGGTTGACCCAAGGATTCCAGCCATACTAAGATTTTGACGATCAGACATACGGTTCAAAAGTAACAAGCAGAAATGTACTTGCAACTTTGACCTGTTGTTGGCGCTAGAGAGTTTGAGATGCTGAGTTGAAATTTGCTGACAAGAACCGTGAGGCAGCCTAGAATCAGTGTGCCAAATTTGAAAACCTGTCGTCAGACGGTTCTATGGGTTTCCATAGAATTTCATTGATTTTAACAAAATTCAAAATGGCGGAAAATCCTCAAGGCAGAATATGACGTCATAGGGTGCGATAGATTCGACTTGACCCAAGGATTCCATAGGCAGTGGAATTTTGTTTCTAGCCAAAACGCATCATGAGATATGAGCCAAAAGACATTTTTCCTAGTTATAGCGCCCCCTAGCAGCCAATTTGTTCCAAATTTTTTGGGGTCCTTCATGGAGGGGTGTGGCATAAAGTCACCAAGTTTCGTTAAGATACGCCAAAGGGCGGCCGAAATATGAGCACACTTCCTGTTTGGCGTCTGCGCCGCCAATTTTGATTGGCTGCCACGGCCAAACGCTTATGAACTTCTAAAAACCGGGTAAGTTTCTTGTGCAGCTTAGTCCACAGTTGCCAACTACCAAGTTTGGGAGAAATTGGTCCAAAATTGAGGGAGGAGAAGCATTTTAAGTGATTTTCACAAAATTCAAAATGGCGGGAAAACTATATGGGCGGAAAATGACGTCATGGGGTGCTTTGGATTCGTCTTGACCCAAGGATTCCAGGGATACCAAGTTTTTGAAAATCGGACCAACGGTTCAAAAGTTACAAGCAGAAATGTACCTGCAACTTTGACCTGCTGGTGGCGCTAGAGGGTTGGGGCTGGGGACCTAAAAATTGTTGTGGGGAATGCTGAGACTGTCTCGAATGTGTGTGCCAAATTTGAGCATTTTCCTATGTGTGGTTCTATGGGCTGCCATTGACTTCCCATAGGAGAAGAAAGTTGAATAATAATAATAATAATAATAATAATAAAACCGACAAACTCATTAGGGGCCTTCGCCAGCTTCGCTGCTTGGCCCCTAATAATAATAATATAGCTGCAAGCAGCAATGAGGGGGCCAAGCAGCCTATGAGCCGAGTCGGCAGGCTCGCAGAATGCATTTGTGCCAGACAGATGGTCACGAGCACCCACAAGAAGTTTCATGTCGATATACCATCGTTTGACTGAGATACAAGGTCATTTGCTGTTCGGTGGCTTCACCATCAAATTCGATTGACTGTGATGGTTGAAATTACTTCAAGTGTACTAGGTGTGTGTGTGTCTGTGTGTGTGTGTGTGTGTGTGTGTGTGTGTGCGCGTGTGTGAGTGAGAGAGAGAGAGTGTGCGTGTGAGAGAGTGAGTGTGCATGAGAGAGAGAGTGTGTGTGTGTGTGAGAGAGAGAGTGTGTGTG
>NC_083578.1:46206459-46213959 GCF_027579695.1 Neoarius graeffei
AACGCTTATGAAAGTCTGAAAACCGGGTATGTTTCTTATGCAGGTTCGTTCCAAGTTGCCATCTACCAAGTTTGGGAGAAATTGGTCAAAAAGTGAGGGAGGAGAAGCATTTTAATTGATTTGCACATAATTCAAAATGGCGGAAAATCTACTGGGTGGAATATGACGAGACAGGGCGCGTTGGATTCCTTTTGACCCAAGCATTCCAGGGATACTAAGATTTTGATGATGAGACGTATGGTTCAAAAGTAACAAGCAGAAATGTACCTGCAAATTTGACCTGTTGGTGGCGCTAGAGAGTTTGAGGCGCTGAGTTGAAATTTGGTGAGAAGATCCTTGAGGCAGCCTAGAATCAGGGTGCCAAGTTTAAAAGCCTCTAGTCAGACGGTTCTATGTGTTGCCATAGAATTTCATTGATTTTAACAAAATTCAAAATGGCGGAAAATCCTCAAGTCAGAATATGATGTCATATGGTGCAATGGATTCGTCTTGACCCAAGGATTCCTGACATAGTGGAATTTTGTTTCTAGCCAAAGCGCATCATGAGATATGAGCCAAAAGACATTTTTCCTAGTTATAGCGCCCCCTAGCAGCCCATTTGTTCCAAATTTTTTGGTGCCCTTTGGGGAGGGGTGTTGCATAAAGCCACCAAGTTTTGTTAAGATACGCCAAAGGTTGTCCGAGAAATGAGCACACTTCCTGTTTTGCATCTGCCAGCCAATTTTGATTGGCTGCCACGGCCAAACGCTTAGGACATTCTAAAAACCGGGTATGTTTCTTGTGCAGCTTCGTCCCCAGTTGCCATCTACCACGTTTGGGAGAAATTGGTCAAAAATTGAGGGAGGAGAAGCATTTTAATTGATTTTCACATAATTCAAAATGGCGGAAAATCTACTGGGTGGAATATGACGAGACAGGGTGCGTTGGATTCCTTTTGACCCAAGCATTCCAACGATACTAAGATTTTGATGATCAGACGTATGGTTCAAAAGTAACAAGCAGAAATGTACCCGCAACTTTGACCTGTTGGTGGCGCTAGAGAGTTTGAGGTGCTGAGTTGAAATTTGGTGACAAGATCCTTGAGGCAGCCTAGAATCAGTGTGCCGAGTTTAAAAACCTCTAATCAGACGGTTCTATGCGTTGCCATAGAATTTCATTGATTTTAACAAAATTCAAAATGGCGGAAAATCCCCAAGGCAGAAAGTGACGTCATAGGGTGCGATGGATTTGTTTTGAGCCACAGATTCCTGACATAGTGGAATTTTGTTTCTAGCCCAAACGCATCATGAGATATGAGCTAAAAGACATTTTTGCTAGTTATAGCGCCCCCTAGCAGCCAATTTGTTCCAAATTTGTTGGTGCCCTTTGGGGAGGGGTGGTGCATAATGGCACCAAGTTTCATTAAGATAGGCCAAAGGGTCGCCGAGATATGAGCACACTTCCTGTTTTGCGTCTTCGCAGCCAAATTTGATTGGCTGCCACGGCCAAACGCTAAAGAAATTCTAAAAACCGGGTAAGTTTCCTGTGAAGCTTAGTCCAAAGTTGCGATTTACCAAGTTTGGGAGAAATTGTTCAAAAATTGAGGGAGGAGAAGCGTTTTAAGTGATTTTCACAAAATTCAAAATGGCGGGAAAACTATATGGGCGGAAAATGACGCCATGGGGTGCTTTGGATTCGTCTTGACCCAAGGATTCCAGGGATACCAAGTTTTTGAAAATCGGACCAACGGTTCAAAAGTTACAAGCAGAAATGTACCTGCAACTTTGACCTGTTGGTGGCGCTAAAGTGTTTGAGGTAGAGGCCTGAAATTCGCTGAGAGTAATGTTGACACTGTCTAGAATCAGTGTGCAAAATTTCCCAACTTTTTACCAGACGGTTCTATGGGCTGCCATAGACTTGCAGAGGCGGAAGAACGTTGAATAATAATAATAAGAAACAGTAGAATCCCTATGGGTGCCTTCGCAGCTTTGCTGCTTGGCCCCCAAAAATATAGCTGCAAGCAGCAATGCGGGGCCAAGCAGTGTGACCCAGCCTAAGTTGCCATGGCAACAGAAAGAACTGACCAGGCAGACAGTTAGTCTAAAGTTACTATGTACCAAGTTTTGGAGAAATTGGTCAAAAATTGAAGGAGGCGAAGGATTTCAATAGATTTTCACATCTTTCAAAATGGTGGAAAATCTACCTGGTGGAATATGACGCCATAGGGCCTGTTGGAGTCGTTTTGATGGAAGGATTCCAGAGATAGTGGAACTTTGTTTCTAGCCCAAACGGATCATGAGATATGAGCCAAAAATCATTTTTCCTAGTTATAGCGCCTCCTAGCGGCCAATTTGGTCCAACTTTTTTGTGGTCCTTTGGGGAGGGGTGTCGCATAATGCCACCAAGTTTCGTTAAGATACGCCAAAGGGCGGCTGAGATATGAGCACACTTCCTGTTTTGCGTATGCCCAGCCAATTTTGATTGGCTGCCACGGCCAAACGCTTAGGAAATTCTAAAAACCGGGTAAGTTTCTTGTGCAACATCGTCGACAGTTGCTATGAACCAAGTTTGGGAGAAATTGGTCAAAAATTCAGGGAGGAGAAGCATTTTAATTGATTTTCACATAATTCAAAATGGCGGAAAATCTACCAGGTGCAATATGACGAGACAGGGTGCGTTGGATTCGTTTTGACCCAACCATTCCAGAGATACTAAGATTTTGATGATCAGATGTATGCTTCAAAAGTAACAAGCAGAAATGTACCTGCGAATTTGACCCGTTGGTGGCGCTAGAGAGTTTGATGTGGTGAGTTGAAATTTGGTGACAAGAACCTTGACACAGCCTAGAATCAGTGTGCCAAATTTGAATACCTCTCGTCTGACGGTTCTATGGGTTGCCATAGAATTTCATTGATTTTAACAAAATTCAAAATGGCGGAAAATCCTCAAGGCAGAATATGACGTCATAGGTCGCGATGGATTCGTCTTGACCCAAGGATTCCAGAGATAGTGGAATTTTGTTTCTACCCCAAACGCATCATGAGATATGAACCAAAAGGCATTTTTCCTAGTTATAGCGCCCCCTAGCAGCCAATTTCTTCCAATTTTTTTGTGGTCCTTCATGGAGGGGTGGGGCATAATCTCCCCAAGTTTCGTTAAGATAGGCCAAAGGGCGGCCGAAATATGAGCACACTTCCTGTTTGGCGTCTGCGCAGCCAATTTTGATTGGCTGCCACGGCCAAACGCTTATGAAATTCTAAAAACCGGGTAAGTTTCTTGTGCATCTTAGTCCAAAGTTGCCATCTACCAAGTTTGGGAGAAATTGGTCCAAAATGGAGGGAGGAGAACCATTTTAATTGATTTTCACAAAATTCAAAATGGCGGGAAAACTATATGGGCAGAAAATGACGTCATGGGGTGCTTTGGATTCGTCTTGACCCAGGGATTCCAGGGATACCAAGATTTTGAAGATCGGACCAACGGATCAAAAGTTACAAGCAGAAATGTACCTGCAACTTTGACCTGCTGGTGGCGCTAGAGGGTTGGGGGTGGGGACCTAAAAATTGTTGTCGGGAATGCTGAGACTGTCTAGAATGTGTATGCCAAATTTGAGCATTTTCCTATGTGTGGTTCTATGGGCTGCCATTGACATCCCACAGGAGAAGAAAGTTGAATAATAAATATAGCTGCAAGCAGCAATGTGGGGGCCAAGCAGCATATGAGACGAGATGTCAGGCCAGTAGAAGGCATTTGCGCCATGTAATGCCCTTGTGCAGCCTAGTGCAAAGTTGCTATGTACCAAGTTTGGGAGAAATTGGTCAAAAATTGAGGTAGGAGAAGCATTTTAATTGATTTTCACGAAATTCAAAATGGCGGAAAATCCTCAAGTCTGAATGTGACGTCATAGGTTGTGATGGATTCGGCTTGAGCCAAGGATTCCAGCGATAGTGGAATTTTGTTTCTACCCAAAACGCATCATGAGATATGAGCAAAAAGACATTTTTTCCTTGTTATAGCGCCCCCTTGCCGCCAATGTGTTCCAAATTTGTTGGGGCCCTTTTTGGAGAGGTCTTGCATAATGCCACCAAGTTTCATTTAGATAGGCCAAAGGGCGGCCGAGATATGAGCACACTTCCTGGTTCACATATGCTCAGCCAAATTTGATTGGCTGCCACGGCCAAACGTTTATGAAATTCAAAAATCCGTGTAAGATGCTTGGGCAGGCTCATCCAGAGTTGCTATCTACCAAGGTTGGGAGAAATTGATCAAAAACTGAGGGAGGAGAAGCATTTTAATTGATTTTCACATAATTCAAAATACCGGAAAATCTACTGGGTAGAATATGACGAGACAGGGCGCGTTGGATTCCTTGTGACCCAAGCATTCTAGAGATACTAAGATTTTGATGATCAGATGTATGTTTCAAAAGAAACAAGCAGAAATGTACCTGCGAGTTTGACCTGTTGGTGGCGCTAGAGTTTTTGAGGTGCTGAGTTGAAATTTGGTGACAAGATCTTTGAGGCAGCCTAGAATCAGTGTGCCAAGTTTAAAAACCTCCAGTCAGACGGTTCTATGCGTTGCCATTGAATTTCATTGATTTTAACAAAATTCAAAATGGCGGAAAATCCTCAAGGCAGAATATGACGTCATAGGGTGCGATGAGTTCGTCTTGAGCCAAGGATTCCTGACATAGTGGAATTTTGTTTCTAGCCAAAACGAGTCATGAGATATGAGCCAAAAGACATTTTTCCTAGTTATAGCGCCCCCTAGCAGCCAATTTGTTCCAAATTTTTTGCTGTCCTTTGGGGAGGGGTGCTGCATAAAGCCACCCAGTTTCGTTAAGATATGCCAAAGGGTGGCCGAGAAATGAGCACACTTCCTGTTTTGCATATGCCAGCCAAATTTGATTGGCTGCCACGGCCAAACGCTTAAGAATTTCTAAAGACCGGGTATGTTTCTTGTGCAGCTTAGGCCCCAGTTGCCATGTACCAAGTTTGGGAGAAATTTTCCAAAAATTGAGGGAGGAGAAGCATTTTAATTGATTTTCACATAATTCAAAATTGCGGAAAATCTCCTGGGTGGAATATGACGAGACAGGGCCCCGTGGATTCGTGGTGACCCAAGTATTCCAGCGATACTAAGATTTTGATGATCAGACGTATGGTTCAAAAGTAACAAGCAGAAATGTACTTGCAAATTTGACCTGTTGGTGGCGCTAGAGAGTTTGAGGTGCTGAGTTGAAATTTGGTGACAAGATCCTGGAGGCAGCCTAGAATCAGTGTGCCAAGTTTAAAAACCTCTAGTCAGACGGTTCTATGCGTTGCCATAGAATTTCACTGATTTTAACAAAATTCAAAATGGCGGAAAATCCTCAAGGCAGAATATGACGTCATAGGGTCCGATGGATTCGTCTTGAGCCAAGGATTCCTGCCATAGTGGAATTTTGTTTCTAGCCAAAACGAGTCATGAGATATGAGCCAAAAGACATTTTTCCTAGTTATAGCGCCCCCTAGCAGCCAATTTGTTCCAAATTTTTTGGGGCCCTTTCGGGAGGGGTGCTGCATAATTCCACCAAGTTTCGTTAAGATAGGCCAAAGGGTGGCCGAGAAATGAGCACACTTCCTGTTTAGCGTCTTCGCAGCCAAATTTGATTGGCTGCCACGGCCAAACGCTTATGAAATTCTAAAAACCGGGTAAGTTTCTTATGCAGCTTAGTCCAAAGTTGCGATTTCCCAAGTTTGGGAGAAATTGTTCAAAAATTGAGGGAGGAGAAGCGTTTTAAGTGATTTTCACAAAATTCAAAATGGCGGGAAAACTATATGGGCGGAAAATGACGTCATGGGGTGCTTTGGATTCGTCTTGACCCAAGGACTCCAGGGATACCAAGTTTTTGAAAATCGGACCAACGGTTCAAAAGTTACAAGCAGAAATGTACCTGCAACTTTGACCTGTTGGTGGCGCTAAAGTGTTTGAGGTAGAGGCCTGAAATTCGCTGAGAGTAATGTTGACACTGTCTAGAATCAGTGTGCAAAATTTCCCAACTTTTTACCAGACGGTTCTATGGGCTGCCATAGACTTGCAGAGGCGGAAGAACGTTGAATAATAATAATAATAAATATAGCTGCAAGCAGCAATGTGGGGGCCAAGCAGCATATGAGCCTAGTCGGAAGGCCAGCAGAATGCACTTGGGCCAGGTAATGCCCTTGTGCAGCTTAGTCCAAAGTAGCTCTCTACCAAGTTTGGGAGAAATTGGTGAAAAATTGAGGGAGGAGAAGCATTTTAATTGATTTTTACAAAATTCAAAATGGCAGAAAATCCTAAAGGCTGAATATGAAGGCATAGGCTGCGATGGATTCGGCTTGAGCCAAGGATTCCAGAGATAGTGGAATTTTGTTTCTAGCCCAAAGGCATCATGAGATATGAGCCAAAAATCATTTTTCCTAGTTATAGCGCCCCCTAGCAGCCAAGTTGTTCCAAGTTTTTTGGGGACCTTTGTGGTGGTGTCTGGCATAATGCCACCAAGTTTCGTTAAGATAGCCTAAAGGGAGGCCGAGATGTGAGCACACATCCTCTTTCGCATCTGTGCAGCCAAATTTGATTGGTTGCCACGGCCAAACCCTTATGAAATTCGAAAATCCGTGTAAGATTCTTGTGCAGCGTCGTGCACAGTTGCTGTCTACCAAGTTTGGGAGAAATTGGTCAAAAACTGAGGGAGAAGAAGCATTTTAATTGATTTCCACATAATTCAAAATGCCGGAAAATCTACCAGGCACAATATGACGCGACAGGGCACGTTGGATTCGGTGTGATCCAACCATTTCAGAGATTCTAAGGTTTTGACAATATGACGTATGGTTCAAAAGTAACAGGCAGAAATGTACCTGAGACTTTGACCTGTTGGTGGCACCAGAGAGTTTGAGGTGCTGAGTTGAAATTTGGTAACAAGACCCTTGAGGGAGCCAAGAATCAGTCTGCCAAATTTGAAAACCTCTAGTCATACAGTTCTATGGGGTGCCATCGAATTTCTTTGATTTTAACAAAATTGAAAATGTCAGAAAATCCTCAAGTCAGAATATGACGTCATAGAGTCCAATGGATTCAGCTTGAGCCAAGGATTCCTGACATAGTGGAATTTTGTTTCTAGCCAAAACGCATCATGAGATATGAGCCAAAAGACGTTTTTCCTAGTTATAGCGCCCCCTAGCAGCCAATTTGTTCCAAATTTTTTGCTGCCCTTTCAGGACGGGTGGCGCATAATGCCACCAAGTTTTCTTAAGATACGCCAAAGGGTGGCCGAGAAATGAGCACACTTCCTGTTTTGCATCTGCCAGCCAATTTTGATTGGCTGCCACGGCCAAACGCTTAGGAAATTCTAAAAACCGGGTATGTTTCTTGTGCAGCTTCGTCCCCAGTTGCCATCTACCAAGTTTGGGAGAAATTGTTCAAAAATTGAGGGAGGAGAAGCATTTTAATTGATTTTCACATAATTCAAAATGGCGGAAAATCTACTGGGTGGAATAT
>NC_083578.1:46226459-46231459 GCF_027579695.1 Neoarius graeffei
TTTAAAAACCTCTAGTCAGACGGTTCTATGCGTTGCCATAGAATTTCACTGATTTTAACAAAATTCATAATGGCGGAAAATCCTCAAGGCAGAATATGACGTCATAGGGTGCGATGGATTCGGCTTGAGCCAAGGATTCCTGCCATAGTGGAATTTTGTTTCTAGCCAAAACGAGTCATGAGATATGACCCAAAAGACATTTTTCCTAGTTATAGCGCCCCCTAGCAGCCAATTTGTTCCAAATTTTTTGGTGCCCTTTGGGGAGGGGTGTTGCATAAAGCCACCAAGTTTTGTTAAGATACGCCAAAGGTTGTCCGAGAAATGAGCACACTTCCTGTTTTGCATCTGCCAGCCAATTTTGATTGGCTGCCACGGCCAAACGCTTAGGACATTCTAAAAACCGGGTATGTTTCTTGTGCAGCTTCGTCCCCAGTTGCCATCTACCACGTTTGGGAGAAATTGGTCAAAAATTGAGGGAGGAGAAGCATTTTAATTGATTTTCACATAATTCAAAATGGCGGAAAATCTCCTGGGTGGAATATGACGAGACAGGGTGCGTTGGATTCCTTTTGACCCACCCATTCCAGCAATACTAAGATTTTGATGATCAGACGTATGGTTCAAAAGTAACAAGCAGAAATGTACCCGCGACTTTGACCTGTTGGTGGCGCTAGAGAGTCTGAGGTGCTGAGTTGAAATTTGGTGACAAGATCCATGAGGGAGCCTAGAATCAGTGTGCCAAGTTTAAACACCTCTAATCAGACGGCTCTATGCGTTGCCATAGAATTTCATTGATTTTAACAAAATTCAAAATGGCAGAAAATCCCGAAGGCAGAAAGTGACGTCATAGGGTGCGATGGATTCGTTTTGAGCCACAGATTCCTGACATAGTGGAATTTTGTTTCTAGCCCAAACGCATCATGAGATATGAGCCAAAAGACATTTTTGCTAGTTATAGCGCCCCCTAGCAGCCAATTTGTTCCAAATTCGTTGTTGCCCTTTGGGGAGGGGTGCTGCATAACGCCACCAAGTTTCATTAAGATACGCCGAAGGGCGGCCGAGATATGAGCACACTTCCTGTTTTGCGTCTTCGCAACCAAATTTGATTGGCTGCCACGGCCAAACGCTTAAGAAATTCTAAAAACCGGGTATGTTTCCTGTGAAGCTTAGTCCAAAGTTGTGATTTACCAAGTTTGGGAGAAATTGTTCAAAAATTGAGGGAGGAGAAGCGTTTTAAGTGATTTTCACAAAATTCAAAATGGCGGGAAAACTATATGGGCGGAAAATGACGTCATGGGGTCCGTTGGATTCGTCTTGACCCAAGGACTCCAGGGATACCAAGTTTTTGAAAATCGGACCAACGGTTCAAAAGTTACAAGCAGAAATGTACCTGCAACTTTGACCTGTTGGTGGCGCTAAAGTGTTTGAGGTAGAGGCCTGAAATTCGCTGAGAGTAATGTTGACACTGTCTAGAATCAGTGTGCAAAATTTCCCAACTTTTTACCAGACGGTTCTATGGGCTGCCATAGACTTGCAGAGGCGGAAGAACGTTGAATAATAATAATAATAATAAATATAGCTGCAAGCAGCAATGTGGGGGCCAAGCAACTTATGAGCCTAGTCGGAAGGCCAGCAGAATGCACTTGGGCCAGGTAATGCCCTTGTGCAGCTTAGTCCAAAGTTGCTATCTACCAAGTTTGGGAGAAATTGGTGAAAAATTGAGGGAGGAGAAGCATTTTAATTGATTTTTACAAAATTCAAAATGGCGGAAAATCGTAAAGGCTAAATATGACGTCATAGGCTGCGATGGATTCGGCTTGAGCCAAGGATTCCAGAGATAGTGGAATTTTGTTTCTAGCCCAAACAGATCATGAGATATGAGCCAAAAGTAATTTTTCCTAGTTATAGCGCCCCCTAGCTGCCAAGTTGTTCCAAGTTTTTTGGGGACCTTTCTGGTGGCGTCTGGCAAAAGGCCACCAAGTTTCATTAAGATCTGCCAAAGGGCGGCCGAGATGTGAGCACACATCCTCTTTTGCGTCTGAGGAGCCAAATTTGATTGGCTGCCACGGCCAAACGCTTATGAAATTCATAAATCCGTGTAAGATTCTTCTGCAGCTTCGTCCACAGTTACTATCTACCAAGCTTGGGAGAAATTGGTTAAAAACTGAGGGAGAAGAAGCATTTTAATAGATTTTCACATAATTCAAAATGGCGGAAAATCTACCAGGTGCAATATGACGAGACAGGGCGCGTTGGATTCGATGTCACCAAGGCATTCCAGAGATCCTATGATTTTGACGATCAGACGTATGGTTCAAAAGTAACAACCAGAAATGTACCTGCGAATTTGACCTGTTGGTGGCGCTCGAGAGTTTGAGGTGGTGAGTTGAAACTTGGCGACAAGACCCTTGAGGGAGCGTAGAATCAGGCTGCCAAATTTGAAAACCTCTAGTCATATGGTTCTATGGGTTGCCATCGAATTTGATTGATTTTAACAAAATTCAAAATGGTGGAAAAACCTCAAGTCAGAATATGACGTCATAGGGTGCGATGGATTCGTCTTGACGCATGGATTCCAGAGATAATGGAATTTTGTTTCTACCCAAAACGCATCATGAAATATGAGCCAAAAGACATTTTCCCAGTTATAGCGCCCCCTAGCAGCCAATTTGTTCCAAATTTTTTGCTGCCCTTTGGGGAGGCGTGGTGCATAATGCCACCAAGTTTCGTTAAGATACGCCAAAGGGTGGCCGAGAAATGAGCACACTTCCTGTTTTGCATCTGCCTTCCAATTTTGATTGGCTGCCACGGCCAAACGCTTAGGAAATTCTAAAAACCGGGTAAGTTTTGTATGCAGCTTAGTCCCCAGTTGCCATCTACCAAGTTTGGGAGAAATTGTTCAAAAATTGAGGGAGGAGAAGCATTTTAATTGATTTTCACATAATTCAAAATGGCGGAAAATCTACTGGGTGGAATATGACGAGACAGGGTGCGTTGGATTCCTTTTGCGCCAAGCATCCCAGCGATACTAAGAATTTGATGATCAGACGTATTGTTCAAAAGTAACATGCAGAAATGTACATGTGATTTTGACCTGTTGGTGGCGCTAGAGAGTTTGAGGTGTTGAGTTGAAAGTTGGTGACATGATCCTTGAGGCAGCCTAGAATCAGTGTGCCAAGTTTAAAAACCTCTAGTCAGACGGTTCTATGCGTTGCCATAGAATTTCATTGATTTTAACAAAATTCAAAATGGCGGAAAATCCTCAAGGCAGAATATGACGTCATAGGTTGCGATGGATTCGTCTTCAGCCAAGAATTCCTGACATAGTGGAATTTTGTTTCTAGGCCAAACGCATCATGAGATATGAGCCAAAAGACATTTTTCCTAGTTATAGCGCCCCCTAGCGGCCAATTTGTTCCAACTTTTTTGTGGCCCTTTGAGAAGGGGTAGCGCATAATCCCACCAAGTTTCGTTAAGATAGGCCAAAGGGCCGCCGAGAAATGAGCACACTTCCTGTTTCGCGTCTTTGCAGCCAAATTTGATTGGCTGCCACGGCCAAACGCTTGTGAAATTCAAATCACCGGGTATAACTTTTATGCAGGTTGGTCCAATTATGCTATCTTCCAAGTTTGGGAGAAATTGGTAAAAAATTGAGGGAGTTGAAACATTTTAATTGATTTTCACAAAATTCAAAATGGCGGGAAAAATATATGGGCGGAAATGACGTCATGGGGTGCGTTGGATTCGGCTTGGCCCAAGGATTCCAGGGATACCAAGTTTTTGAAAATCAGACCAACGGTTCAAAAGTTACAAGCAGAAATGTACCTGCGAATTTGACCTGTTGGTGGCGCTAGAGAGTTTGAGGTGGTGAGTTGAAACTTGGCGACAAGACCCTTGAGGGAGCGTAGAATCAGGCTGCCAAATTTGAAAACCTCTAGTCATATGGTTCTATGGGTTGCCATCGAATTTCATTGATTTTAACAAAATTCAAAATGGTGGAAAAACCTCAAGTCAGAATATGACGTCATAGGGTGCGATAGTTTCGACTTGACGCAAGGATTCCAGAGGCAGTGGAATTTTGTTTCTACCCAAAAGGCATCATGAGATATGAGCCAAAAGTCATTTTTCCTAGTTATAGCGCCCCCTAGCAGCCAATTTGTTCCAAATTTTTTGTGGCCCTTTTTGGATGGGTGGGGCATAATGCCACCAAGTTTCGTTAAGATACTCCAAAGGGCGGCCGAGATATGAGCACACTTCCTGTTTGGCATCTGCGCAGCCAAATTTGATTGGCTGCCACGGGCAAACGCTTGTGAAATTCAAATCACTGGGTATAACTTTTGTGCAGGTTGGTCCAATTATGCTATCTTCCAAGTTTGGGAGAAATTGGTAAAAAATTGAGGGAGTTGAAACATTTTAATTGATTTTCACAAAATTCAAAATGGCGGGAAAACTATATGGGCGGAAAATGACGTCATGGGGTGCGTTGGATTCGTCTTGGCCCAAGGATTCCAGGGATACCAAGTTTTTGAAAATCAGACCAACGGTTCAAAAGTTACAAGCAGAAATGTATCTGCGACTTTGACCTGCTGGTGGCGCTAGAGGGTTTGAGGTAGAGGCCTGAAATTTGCTGAGAGGAATGTTGAGAGTGTCTAGAATCAGTGTGCCAAATTTCACAACTTTTTACCAGACGGTTCTATGGGCTGCCATAGACTTGCAGAGGCGGAAGTGGACTGAATAATAATAATAAGAAACAATAGAATCACTATGGGTGCCTTCGCAGCTTCGCTGCTTGGCCCCCAATAATAATAAGAAACAGTAGAATCACTATGGGTGCCTTCGCAGCTTCGCTGCTTGGCCCCCAAATATAGCTGCAAGCAGCAATGTGGGGGCCAAGCAGGATATGACGCCATAGGGAGCGTTGGATTCGTTTTGACCGAAGGATTCCAGCGATACTAAGATTTTGACGATCAGACGTACGGTTCAAAAGTAACAAGCAGAAA
>NC_083578.1:46241459-46266459 GCF_027579695.1 Neoarius graeffei
AGCCACACTAAGAATTTGATGATCAGACGTATGGTTCAAAAGTAACAAGCAGAAATGTACCTGCAATTTTGACCTGTTGGTGGCGCTAGAGAGTTTGTGGTGCTGAGTTGAAATTTGGTGACAAGATCCTTGAGGCAGCCTAGAATCAGTGTGCCAAGTTTAAAAACCTCTAGTCAGACGGTTCTATGCATTGCCATAGAATTTCATTGATTTTAACAAAATTCAAAATGGTGGAAAATCCTCAAGGCAGAATATGACGTCATAGGGTGCGATGAGTTCGTCTTGAGCCAAGGATTCCTGACATAGTGGAATTTTGTTTCTAGCCAAAACGCATCATGAGATATGAGCCTAAAGACATTTTTCCTAGTTATAGCGCCCCCTAGCAGCCAATTTGGTCCAAATTTTTTGCTGCCCTTTGGGGAGGGGTGCTGCATAAAGCCACCCAGTTTCGTTAAGATACGCCAAAGGGTGGCCGAGAAATGAGCAAACTTCCTGTTTTACATATGCCAGCCAAATTTGATTGGCTGCCACGGCCAAACGCTTAAGAAATTCTAAAAACCGGGCATATTTCTTGTGCAGCTTAGGCCCCAGTTGCCATGTACCACGTTTGGGAGAAATTTTCCAAAAATTGAGGGAGGAGAAGCATTTTAATTGATTTTCACATAATTCAAAATGGCGGAAAATCTACTGGGTGGAATATGAGGAGACAGGGCCCATTGGATTCCTTTTGACCTAAGCATTCCAGCCACACTAAGAATTTGATGATCAGACGTATGGTTCAAAAGTAACAAGCAGAAATGTACCTGCAATTTTGACCTGTTGGTGGCGCTAGAGAGTTTGAGGTGCTGAGTTGAAATTTGGTGACAAGATCCTTGAGGCAGCCTAGAATCAGTGTGCCAAGTTTAAAAACCTCTAGTCAGACGGTTCTATGCATTGCCATAGAATTTCATTGATTTTAACAAAATTCAAAATGGTGGAAAATTCTCAAGGCAGAATATGACGTCATAGGGTGCGGTGGATTCGGCTTGAGCCAAGGATTCCTGACATAGTGGAATTTTGTTTCTAGGCAAAACGCATCATGAGATATGAGCCAAAAGACATTTTTCCTAGTTATAGCGCCCCCTAGCAGCCAATTTGTTCCAAATTTTTTGCTGCTCTTTGGGGAGGGGTGTTGCATAAAGTCACCAAGTTTCGTTAAGATACGCCAAAGGTTCGCCGAGAAATGAGCACACTTCCTGTCTTGCATCTGCCAGCCAAATTTGATTGGCTGCCACGGCCAAACGCTTAAGAAATTCTAAAAACCGGGTATGTTTCTTGTGCAGCTTAGTCCCCAGTTGCCATGTACCAAGTTTGGGAGAAATTCTTCAAAAATTGTGGGAGGAGAAGCATTTTAATTGATTTTCACATAATTCAAAATGGCGGAAAATCTCCTGGGTGGAATATGACGAGACAGGGCCGCTGGATTCGTGGTGACCCAATTATTCCAGCGATACTAAGATTTTGATGATCAGACATATGGTTCAAAAGTAACAAGCAGAAGTGTACTTGCAACTTTGACCTGTTGGTGGCGCTAGAGAGTTTGAGGTGCTGAGTTGAAATTTGGTGACAAGATCCTTGAGGGAGCCTAGAATCAGTGTGCCAAGTTTAAAAACCTCTAGTCAGACGGTTCTATGCGTTGCCATAGAATTTCACTGATTTTAACAAAATTCAAAATGGCGGAAAATCCTCAAGGCAGAATATGACGTCATAGGGTGCGATGGATTCGTCTTGAGCCAAGGATTCCTGCCATAGTGGAATTTTGTTTCTAGCCAAAACGAGTCATGAGATATGAGCCAAAAGACATTTTTCCTAGTTATAGCGCCCCCTAGCAGCCAATTTGTTCCAAATTTTTTGGGGCCCTTTCGGGAGGGGTGCTGCATAAAGGCACCAAGTTTCGTTAAGATACGCCAAAGGGTGGCCGAGAAATGAGCACACTTCCTGTTTCGCATCTTTGCAGCCAAGTTTGATTGGCTGCCACGGCCAAACGCTTGTGAAATTCAAATCACCGGGTATAACTTTTGTGCAGGTTGGTCCAATTATGCTATCTTCCAAGTTTGGGAGAAATTGGTAAAAAATTGAGGGAGTTGAAACATTTTAATTGATTTTCACAAAATTCAAAATGGCGGGAAAAATATATGGGCGGGAAATGACGTCATGGGGTGCGTTGGATTCGTCTTGGCCCAAGGATGCCAGGGATACCAAGTTTTTGAAAATCAGACCAACGGTTCAAAAGTTACAAGCAGAAATGTACCTGGGACTTTGACCTGTTGGTGGCGCTAACGGGTTTGAGGTAGAGGCCTGAAATTTGGTGAGAGGAATGTTGAGAGTGTCTAGAATCAGTGTGCCAAATTTCACAACTTTTTACCAGACGGTTCTATGGGCTGCCATAGACTTGCAGAGGCGGAAGTGGACTGAATAATAATAATAATAATAATAATAATAATAATAATAATAATAATAATAATAATAAGAAACAATAGAATCACTATGGGTGCCTTCGCAGCTTTGCTGCTTGGCCCCCAATAATAATAAGAAACAATAGAATCACTATGGGTGCCTTCGCAGCTTTGCTGCTTGGCCCCCAATAATAATAATAATAATAACTATAAGAAAACCGACAAACTCATTAGGGGCCTTCGCCAGCTTCGCTGCTTGGCCCCTAATAATAATAATAACTATAAGAAAACCGACAAACTCATTAGGGGCCTTCGCCAGCTTCGCTGCTTGGCCCCTAATAATAATAACTATAAGAAAACCGACAAACTCATTAGGGGCCTTCGCCAGCTTCGCTGCTTGGCCCCTAATAATAACTATAAGAAAACCTACAAACACATTAGGGGCCTTCGCCAGCTTCGCTGCTTGGCCCCTAAATATAGCTGCAAGCAGCAATGCGGGGCCAAGCAGGGTGACCCAGCCTAAGTTGCCATGGCAACAGAAAGAACTGACCAGGCAGACGGTCATAGGCACGCACAGGAAGTGTTTACATGCAGAAATGTACCTCCAACCAGATGGTTAGAGGCATGCACGGCTTCACCGTCAAATTCAATTGACTGTGATGGCTGAAATTACTTCAAGTGTACTGTGTGTGTGTGTGTGTGTGTGTGTGTGTGTGTGTGTGTGTGTGTGCTAAAAGACTGCTGAGATATGAGCTCAATTATATATGAGCCAAAACACATTTTGGAAAGTTATAGCGCCCCCTAATGGCCAATGTGCACCAAATGTGGTATGGGCCCTTATGGAGGGGTCGGGCATAATCCCACCAAGTTTGGTTAAGAAAGATCAAAGGGCTGCCGAGATATGAGCACACGTCCTGTGTCGCGTCTGCACATCCAAGTTTGATTGGCAGCCACGGCCAAACGCTTACGAAATTCGAAAAACTGGGTAAGTATTTTGTGCAGCTTAGTGCAACGTTGCCATCTACCAAGTTTGGAAGGAATTGGTCAAAAATTGAGGGAGGAGAAGCCTTTTAATTGATTTTCACATAATTCAAAATGGCGGAAAATATACAAGGCGGAATATGACGGCATAGGATGCGTTGGATTCGTTTTAACCCAAGGATTCCAGCGATACACAGCTTTTGACGATCAGACATACGGGTCAAAAGTAACAAGCAGAAATGTACATGCAAATTTGGCCTGTTGTTGGCGCTAGAGAGTTTGAGGTGGTGAGTTGAAATTTGCTGACAAAAACCTTGAGCCAGCCTAGAATCAGTGTGCCAAATTTGAAAACCTGTTGTCAGACGGTTCTATGGGTTTCCATAGAATTTCATTGATTTTAACGAAATTCAAAATGGCGGAAAATCCTCAAGGCAGAATATGACCTCATAGGGTGCGATAGATTCGTCTTGACCCAAGGATTCCATAGGCAGTGGAATTTTGTTTCTAGCCAAAACGCATCATGAGATATGAGCCAAAAGACATTTTTCCTAGTTATAGCGCCCCCTAGCAGCCAATTTGTTCCAATTTTTTTGGTATACTTCAGGGAGGGGTGGGGCATAAACCCACCAAGTTTCGTTAAGATACGCCAAAGGGCGGCCGAAATATGAGCACACTTCCTGTTTGGCGTCTGCGCCGCCAAATTTGATTGGCTGCCACGGCCAAACGCTTATGAAATTCTAAAATCCGGGTAAGTTTCTTGTGGAGCTTAGTCCAAAGTTGTCATCTACCAAGTTTGGGAGAAATTGGTCCAAAATTGAGGGAGGAGAAGCATTTTAAGTGATTTTCACAAAATTCAAAATGGCGGGAAAACTATATGGGCCGAAAATGACGTCATGGGGTGCTTTGGATTCGTCTTGACCCAAGGATTCCAGGGAGACCAAGTTTTTGAAAATCGGACGTACGGTTCAAAAGTTACAAGCAGAAATGTACCTGCAACTTTGACCTGCTGGTGGCGCTAGAGGGTTGGGGGTGGGGACCTAAAAATTGTTGTGGGGAATGCTGAGACTGTCTAAAATGTGTGTGCCAAATTTGAGCATTTTCCTATGTGTGGCTCTATGGGCTGCCATTGACTTCCCATAGGAGAAGAAAGTTGAATAATAATAATAACTATAAGAAAACCTACAAACACATTAGGGGCCTTCGCCAGCTTCGCTGCTTGGCCCCTAAATATAGCTGCAAGCAGCAATGCGGGGCCAAGCAGTGTGACCCAGCCTAAGTTGCCATGGCAACAGAAAGAACTGACCAGGCAGACAGTTAGTCTAAAGTTACTATGTACCAAGTTTGGGAGAAATTGGTCAAAAATTGAGGGAGGAGAAGGATTTTAATAGATTTTCACAAATTTCAAAATGGTGGAAAATCTACCTGGTGGAATATGATGCCATAGGGCGTGTTGGATTCGTTTTGACGGAAGGATTCCAGACATAGTGGAATTTTGTTTCTACCCAAAATGCATCATGAGATATGAGCCAAAAATCATTTTTCCTAGTTATAGCGCCCCCTAGCGGCCTATTTGGTCCAAATCTTTTGTTTTCCTTTGGGGTGGCGTGGGGCATAATGCCACCAAGTTTCGTTAAGATACGCCAAAGGACGGCCGAGATATGAGCACACTTCCTGATTGGCGTCTGCGCATCCAATTTTGATTGGATGCCACGGCCAAACGCATACGAAATTCTAAAAACCGGGTAAGTTTCTTGTGCAGCTTAGTCCATCTTTGCCATGTACCAAGTTTGGGAAAAATTGGTCAAAAATTGAGGGAGGAGAAGCATTTTAATTGATTTTCACAAAATTCAAAATGGCGGAAAATCTACTAGGTGGAATATGACGAGACAGGGACCGTTGGATTCGGTTTCAAGGAAGGATTCCAGCGATACTAAGATTTTGACGATCAGACCTACGGTTCAAAAGTAACAAGCAGAAATGTACCTGGGACTTTGACCCGTTGGTGGCGCTAGAGAGTTTGATGTGGTGAGTTGAAATTTGGTGACAAGAACCTTGAGACAGCCTAGAATCAGTGTGCCAAATTTGAATACCTCTCGTCTAAAGGTTCTATGGGTTGCCATAGAATTTCAATGATTTTAACAAAATTCAAAATGGCGGAAAATCCTCAAGGCAGAATATGAGGTCATAGGTCGCGATGGATTCGTCTTGACCCAAGGATTCCAGAGATAGTGGATTTTTGATTCTAGCCCAAACGCATCATGAGATATGAGCCAAAATACATTTTTCCTAGTTATAGCGCCCCCTAGCAGCCAATTTCTTCCAATTTTTTTGGGGTCCTTCATGGAGGGGTGGGGCATACTCTCACCAAGTTTCGTTAAGATAGGCCAAAGGGCGGCCGAAATATGAGCTCACTTCCTGTTTGGCGTCTTCGCAGCCAATTTTGATTGGCTGCCACGGCCAAACGCTTACGAAATTCTAAAAACCGGGTAAGTTTCTTGTGCAGCTTAGTCCAAAGTTGCCATCTACCAAGTTTGGGAGAAATTGATCGAAAATTGAGGGAGGAGAAGCATTTTAATTGATTTTCACAAAATTCAAAATGGCGGGAAAACTATATGGGCGGAAAATGACGTCATGGGGTGCTTTGGATTCGTCTTGACCCAAGGATTCCAGGGATACCAAGTTTTTGAAAATCGGACCAACGGTTCAAAAGTTACAACCAGAAATGTACCTGCAACTTTGACCTGCTGGTGGCGCTAGAGGGTTGGGGGTGGGGACCTAAAAATTGTTGTGGGGAATGCTGAGACTGTCTAGAATGTGTGTGCCAAATTTGAGCATTTTCCTATGTGTGGTTCTATGGGCTGCCATTGACTTCCCATAGGAGAAGAAAGTTGAATAATAATAATAATAAATATAGCTGCAAGCAGCAATGCGGGGCCAAGCAGCGTGACCCAGCCTAAGTTGCCATGGCAACAGAAAGAACTGACCAGGCAGACGATCAGAGGCACGCACAGGAAGTGTTTACAAGCAGAAATGTACCTCCAGCCAGATGGGTAGAGGCATGCACGGTGTCACCGTCAAAATCGATTGACTGTGATGCCTGAAATTACTTCAAGTGTACTAGGTGTGTGTGTGTGCTAAGAGACTGCTGAGATATGAGCTCAATGATATATGATCCTAAATACATTTTGGAAAGTTATAGCGCCCCCTAATGGCCAATGTGCACCAAATGTGGTATGGGACCTTTTGGAGGGGTGGGGCATAATCCCACCAAGTTTGGTTAAGAAAGGTCAAAGGACTGCCGAGATATGACCACACTTCCTGTTTCACATCTGCACGGCCAAATTTGATTGGCCGCCACGGCCAAACGCTTATGAAATTCGAAAAACCGGGTAAGTTTTATGTGCAGCTTAGTCCAAAGTTGCCATCGACCAAGCTTGGAAGGAATTGGTCAAAGATTGAGGGAGGAGAAGCATTTTAATTGATTTTCACAAAATTCAAAATGGCGGAAAATATACCAGGCGGAATATGACGCCATAGGGTGCGTTGGATTCGGGTTGACCCAAGGATCCCAAAGATGCTTAGATTTTGACGATCAGAAGTACGGTTCAAAAGTAACAAGCAGAAATGTACCTGCAACTTTGACCTGTTGGTGGCGCTAGACAGTTTGAGATGATGAGTTGAAAATTGCTGACAAGAACCTTGAGGCAGCCTAGAATCAGTGTGCCAAATTTGAAAACCTCTAGTCAGACAGTTCTATGGGTTGCCATAGAATTTCATTGATTTTAACAAAATTCAAAATGGCGGAAAATCCTCAAGGCAGAATATGACGTCATAGGGTGCGATAGATTCGTCTTGACCCAAGGATTCCAGAGATAGTGGAATTTTGTTTCTACCCCAAACGCATCATGAGATATGAGCCAAAAGTCATTTTTCCTAGTTATAGCGCCCCCTAGCAGCCAATTTGTTCCAATTTTTTTGGGTTCCTTCATGCAGGGGTGGGGCATAATCTCACCAAGTTTCGTTAAGATACGCCAAAGGGCGGCCGAAATATAAGCACACTTCCTGTTTGGCGTCTGCGCAGCCAATTTTGATTGGCCGCCACGGCCAAACGCTTATGAAATTCGAAAAACCGGGTAAGTTTTATGTGCAGCTTAGTCCAAAGTTGCCATCGACCAAGCTTGGAAGGAATTGGTCAAAGATTGAGGGAGGAGAAGCATTTTAATTGATTTTCACAAAATTCAAAATGGCGGAAAATATACCAGGCGGAATATGACGCCATAGGGTGCGTTGGATTCGGGTTGACCCAAGGATCCCAAAGATGCTTAGATTTTGACGATCAGAAGTACGGTTCAAAAGTAACAAGCAGAAATGTACCTGCAACTTTGACCTGTTGGTGGCGCTAGACAGTTTGAGATGATGAGTTGAAATTTGCTGACAAGAACCTTGAGGCAGCCTAGAATCAGTGTGCCAAATTTGAAAACCTCTAGTCAGACAGTTCTATGGGTTGCCATAGAATTTCATTGATTTTAACAAAATTCAAAATGGCGGAAAATCCTCAAGGCAGAATATGACGTCATAGGGTGCGATAGATTCGTCTTGACCCAAGGATTCCAGAGATAGTGGAATTTTGTTTCTACCCCAAACGCATCATGAGATATGAGCCAAAAGTCATTTTTCCTAGTTATAGCGCCCCCTAGCAGCCAATTTGTTCCAATTTTTTTGGGTTCCTTCATGCAGGGGTGGGGCATAATCTCACCAAGTTTCGTTAAGATACGCCAAAGGGCGGCCGAAATATGAGCACACTTCCTGTTTGGCGTCTGCGCAGCCAATTTTGATTGGCTGCCACGGCCAAACGCTTACGAAATTCTAAAATCCGGGTAAGTTTCTTGTGCAGCTTAGTCCACAGTTGCCACCTACCAAGTTTGGGAGAAATTTGTCAAAAATTGAGGGAGGAGAAGCATTTTAAGTGATTTTCACAAAATTCAAAATGGCGGGAAAACTATATGGGCGGAAAATGACGTCATGGGGTGCTTTGGATTCGTCTTGACCCAAGGATTCCAGGGATACCAAGTTTTTGAAAATCGGACCAACGGTTCAAAAGTTACAAGCAGAAGTGTACCTGCAACTTTGACCTGCTGGTGGCGCTAGAGGGTTGGGGGTCGGGACCTAAAAATTGTTATGGGGAATGCTGAGACTGTCTAAAATGTGTGTGCCAAATTTGAGCATTTTCCTATGTGTGGCTCTATGGGCTGCCATTGACTTCCCATAGGAGAAGAAAGATGAATAATAATAATAATAATAATAATAATAATAATAATAAGAAAACCGACAAACTCATTAGGGGCCTTCGCCAGCTTCGCTGCTTGGCCCCTAAATATAGCTGCAAGCAGCAATCCGGGGCCAAGCAGGGTGACCCAGCCTAAGTTGCCATGGCAACAGAAACTACTGACCAGGCAGACGGTCATAGGCACGCACAGGAAGTGTTTACAAGCAGGAATGTACCTCCAACCAGACGGTTAGAGGCATGCACGGCTTCACCGTCAAATTCGATTGACTGTGATGGCTGAAATTACTTCCAGTGTACTAGGTGTGTGTGTGTGTGTGTGTGTGTCTGTGCTAAAAGACTGCTGAGATATGAGCTCAATGATGTAAGAGCCAAAACACATTTTGGAAAGTTATAGCGCCCCCTAATGGCCAATGTGCACCAAATGTGGTATGGGCCATTTTGGAGGGGTGGTGCATAATCCCACCAAGTTTGGTTAAGAAAGGTCAAAGGGCTGCCGAGATATGAGCACACTTCCTGTTTCGCGTCTGCACAGCCAAATTTGATTGGCAGCCACGGCCAAACGCTTATGAAATTCGAAAAACCGGGTAAATTTTTAGTGCAGCTTAGTCCAAAGTTGCCATCTACCAAGTTTGGAAGGAATTGGTCAAAAATTGAGGGAGGAGAAGCATTTTAATTGATTTTCACATAATTCAAAATGGCGGAAAATATACCAGGCGGAATATGACGCCATAGGGTGCATTGGATTCGGGTTGACCCAAGGATTCCAGCCATACTAAGATTTTGACGATCAGACATACGGTTCAAAAGTAACAAGCAGAAATGTACTTGCAACTTTGACCTGTTGTTGGCGCTAGAGAGTTTGAGATGCTGAGTTGAAATTTGCTGACAAGAACCGTGAGGCAGCCTAGAATCAGTGTGCCAAATTTGAAAACCTGTCGTCAGACGGTTCTATGGGTTTCCATAGAATTTCATTGATTTTAACAAAATTCAAAATGGCGGAAAATCCTCAAGGCAGAATATGACGTCATAGGGTGCGATAGATTCGACTTGACCCAAGGATTCCATAGGCAGTGGAATTTTGTTTCTAGCCAAAACGCATCATGAGATATGAGCCAAAAGACATTTTTCCTAGTTATAGCGCCCCCTAGCAGCCAATTTGTTCCAAATTTTTTGGGGTCCTTCAGCGAGGGGTATGGCATAAACTCACCAAGTTTCGTTAAGATACGCCAAAGGCCGGCCGAAATATGAGCACACTTCCTGTTTGGCGTCTGCGCCTCCAATTTTGATTGGCTGCCACGGCCAAACGCTTATGAAATTCTAAAAACCGGGTAAGTTTCTTGTGGAGCTTAGTCCAAAGTTGCCATCTACCAAGTTTGGGAGAAATTGGTCCAAAATTGAGGGAGGAGAAGCATTTTAAGTGATTTTCACAAAATTCAAAATGGCGGGAAAACTATATGGGCGGAAAATGACGTCATGGGGTGCTTTGGATTCGGCTTGACCCAAGGATTCCAGGGATACCAAGTTTTTGAAAATCGGACCAACGGTTCAAAAGTTACAAGCAGAAATGTACCTGCAACTTTGACCTGCTGGTGGCGCTAGAGGGTTGGGGCTGGGGACCTAAAAATTGTTGTGGGGAATGCTGAGACTGTCTCGAATGTGTGTGCCAAATTTGAGCATTTTCCTATGTGTGGTTCTATGGGCTGCCATTGACTTCCCATAGGAGAAGAAAGTTGAATAATAATAATAATAATAATAATAATAATAAAACCGACAAACTCATTAGGGGCCTTCGCCAGCTTCGCTGCTTGGCCCCTAATAAATAAAAAAAATATAGCTGCAAGCAGCAATGCGGGGCCAAGCAGTGTGACCCAGCCTAAGTTGCCATGGCAACAGAAAGAACTGACCAGGCAGACGGTTAGTCTAAAGTTACTATGTACCAAGTTTGGGAGAAATTGGTCAAAAATTGAGGGAGGAGAAGGATTTTAATAGATTTTCACAAATTTCAAAATGGTGGAAAATATATCTGGTGGAATATGACGCCATAGGGGGTGTTGGATTCGTTTTGAGGGACGGATTCCAGAGGCACTGGAATTTTGTTTCTACCCAAAACGCATCATGAGATATGAGCCAAAAATCATTTTTCCTAGTTATAGCGCCCCCTAGCGGCCTATTTGGTCCAAATGTTTTGTGCTCCTTTGGGGTGGCATGTCGCATAAAGCCACCAAGTTTCGTTCAGATACGCCAAAGGATGGCCGAGATATGAGCACACTTCCTGTTTGGCGTCTGCCCAGCCAAATTTGATTGGCTGCCACGGCCAAACGCTTATGAAATTCTAAAAACCGGGTAAGTTTCTTGTGCAGCTTAGTCCATCCTTCCCATGTACCAAGTTTGGGAAAAATTGGTCAAAAATTGAGGGAGGAGAAGCATTTTAATTGATTTTCACAAAATTCAAAATGGCGGAAAATCTACCAGGTGGACTATGACGAGACAGGGAGCGTTGGATTCGGGCTGAAGGAAGGATTCCAGCGATACTAAGCTTTTGAAGATCAGGCCTATGGTTCAAAAGTTACAAGCAGAAATGTACCTGCGACTTTGACCCGTTGGTGGCGCTAGAGAGTTTGATGTGGTGAGTTGAAATTTGGTGACAAGAACCTTGAGACAGCCTAGAATCAGTGTGCCAAATTTGAATACCTCTCGTCTGACGGTTCTATGGGTTGCCATAGAATTTCATTGATTTTAACAAAATTCAAAATGGCGGAAAATCCTCAAGGCAGAATATGACGTCATAGGTGGCGATGGATTCGTCTTGACCCAAGGATTCCACAGATAGTGGAATTTTGTTTCTAGCCCAAACGCATCATGAGATATGAGCCAAAAGACATTTTTCCTAGTTATAGCGCCCCCTAGCAGCCAATTTGTTCCAAATTTTTTGGCGTCCTTCATGGAGGGGTGGGGCATAATCCCACCAAGTTTAGTTAAGATAAGCCAAAGGGCGGCCGAAATATGAGCACACTTCCTGTTTGGCGTCTGCGCTGCCAATTTTGATTGGCTGCCATGGCCAAACGCTTATGAAATTCTAAAAACCGGGTAAGTTTCTTGTGCAGCTTAGTCCAACGTTGCCATTTACCAAGTTTCGGACAAATTGGTCTAAAATTGAGGGAGGAGAAGCATTTTAATTGATTTTCACAAAATTCAAAATGGCGGGAAAACTATATGGGCGGAAAATGACGTCATGGGGTGCTTTGGATTCGTCTTGACCCAAGGATTCCAGGGATACCAAGTTTTTGAAAATCGGACATCCGGTTCAAAAGTTACAAGCAGAAATGTACCTGCAACTTTGACCTGCTGGTGGCGCTAGAGGGTTGGGGGTGGGGACCTAAAAATTGTTGTGGGGAATGCTGAGACTGTCTAAAATGTGTGTGCCAAATTTGAGCATTTTCCTATGTGTGGCTCTATGGGCTGCCATTGACTTCCCATAGGAGAAGAAAGTTGAATAATAATAATAATAATAATAACTAAATATAGCTGCAAGCAGCAATGCGGGGCCAAGCAGTGTGACCCAGCCTAAGTTGCCATGGCAACAGAAAGAACTGACCAGGCAGACGGTCATAGGCACGCACAGGAAGTGTTTACAAGCAGAAATGTACCTCCAACCAGATGGTTAGAGGCATGCACGGCTTCACCATCAAATTCGATTGACTGTGATGGCTGAAATTACTTCAAGTGTACTAGGTGTGTGTCTGTGTGTGCTAAAAGACTGCTGAGATATGAGCTCAATGATATATGAGCCAAAAGACATTTTGGAAAGTTATAGCGCCCCCTAATGGCCAATGTGCACCAAATCTGGTAAGGGCCCTTTTGGACGGGTGAGACACAATCCCACCAAGTTTGGTTAAGAAAGGTCAAAGGGCTGCCGAGATATGAGCACACTTCCTGTTTTGCGTCTGCAACGCCATATTTGATTGGCAGCCACGGCCAAACGCTTATGAATTTCTAAAAACCGGGTAAGTTTTTTGTGCAGCTTAGTCCAAAGTTGCCATCTACCAAGTTTGGAAGGAATTGGTCAAAAATTGAGGGAGGAGAAGCATTTTAATTGATTTTCACAAAATTCAAAATGGCGGAAAATATACCAGGCGGAATATGACGCTATAGGGGGCATTGGACTCGTTTTGACCCAAGTATTCCAGCGATCCTAAGATATTGACGATCAGACATACGGTTCAAAAGTAACAAGCAGAAATGTACCTGCAACTTTGACCTGTTGGTGGCGCTAGAGAGTTTGAGGTGGTGAGTTGAAATTTGGTGACAAGAACCTTGAGGCAGCCTAGAATCAGTGTGCATAATTTGAAAACCTCTAGTCAGACAGTTCTATGGGTTGCCATAGAATTTCATTGATTTTAACAAAATTCAAAATGGCGGAAAATCCTCAAGGCAGAATATGACGTCATAGGGTGCGATGGATTCGTCTTGACCCAAGGATTCCAGACGCAGTGGAATTTTGTTTCTAGCCCAAACGGATCATGAGATATGAGCCAAAAGTCATTTTTCCTAGTTATAGCGCCCCCTAGCAGCCCATTTGTTCCAAATTTTTTGTGGGCCATTATCGAGGGGTAGGGCATAAAGCCACCAAGTTTCGTTAAGATACGCCAAAGGGCGGCAGAGATATGAGCACACATCCTGTTTGGCGTCTGCGCCGTCAATTTTGATTGGCTGCCATGGCCAAACGCTTATGAAATTCTAAAAACCGGGTAAGTTTCTTGTGCAGCTTAGTCCAAAGTTGCCATCTACCAAGTTTGGGAGAAATTGGTCAAAAATTGAGGGAGGAGAAGCATTTTAATTGATTTTCACAAAATTCAAAATGGCGGGAAAACTATATGGGCGGAAAATGACGTCATGGGGTGCTTTGGATTCGTCTTGACTCAAGGATTCCAGGGATACCAAGTTTTTGAAAATCGGACGTACGGTTCAAAAGTTACAAGCAGAAATGTACCTACAACTTTGACCTGCTGGTGGCGCTAGAGGGTTGGGGGTGGGGACCTAAAAATTGTTGTGGGGAATGCTGAGACTGTCTGAAATGTGTGTGCCAAATTTGAGCATTTTCCTATGTGTGGCTCTATGGGCTGCCATTGACTTCCCATAGGAGAAGAAAGTTGAATTATAAATATAGCTGCAAGCAGCAATGCGGGGCCAAGCAGTGTGACCCAGCCTAAGTTGCCATGGCAACAGAAAGAACTGACCAGGCAGACGGTCATAGGCACGCACAGGAAGTGTTTACAAGCAGAAATGTACCTCCAACCAGATGGGTAGAGGCATGCACGGCTTCACCGTCAAATTCGATTGACTGTGATGGCTGAAATTACTTCAAGTGTACTAGGTGTGTGTGTGTGTGTGTGTGTGTGTGTGTGCTAAAAGACTGCTGAGATATGAGCTCAATTATATATGAGCCAAAACACATTTTGGAAAGTTATAGCGCCCCCTAATGGCCAAAGTGCACCAAATGTGGTATGGGCACTTATGGAGGGGTGGGGCATAATCCCACCAAGTTTGGTTAAGAAAGATCAAAGGGCTGCCGAGAAATGAGCACACGTCCTGTTTCGCGTCTGCACATCCAAGTTTGATTGGCAGCCACGGCCAAACGCTTATGAAATTCGAAAAACCGGGTAAGTTTTTTGTGCAGCTTAGTGCAACGTTGCCATCTACCAAGTTTGGAAGGAATTGGTCAAAAATTGAGGGAGGAGAAGCATTTTAATTGATTTTCACATAATTCAAAATGGCGGAAAATATACAAGGCGGAATATGACGGCATAGGATGCGTTGGATTCGTTTTGACCCAAGGATTCCAGCGATACACAGATTTTGACGATCAGACATACGGTTCAAAAGTAACAAGCAGAAATGTACATGCAACTTTGGCCTGTTGTTGGCGCTAGAGAGTTTGAGGTGGTGAGTTGAAATTTGTTGACAAGAACCTTGAGCCAGCCTAGAATCAGTGTGCCAAATTTGAAAACCTGTCGTCAGACGGTTCTATGGGTTTCCATAGAATTTCATTGATTTTAACAAAATTCAAAATGGCGGAAAATCCTCAAGGCAGAATATGACGTCATAGGGTCCCATAGATTTGTCTTGACCCAAGGATTCCATAGGCAGTGGAATTTTGTTTCTAGCCAAAACGCATCATGAGATATGAGCCAAAAGACTTTTTTCCTAGTTATAGCGCCCCCTAGCAGCCAATATGTTCCAAATTCTTTGGGGTCCTTCATGGAGGGGTGGGGCATAAACCCACCAAGTTTCGTTAAGATACGCCAAAGGCCGGCCGAAATATGAGCACACTTCCTGTTTGGCGTCTGCGCCTCCAATTTTGATTGGCTGCCACGGCCAAACGCTTATGAAATTCTAAAAACCGGGTAAGTTTCTTGTGGAGCTTAGTCCAAAGTTGCCATCTACCAAGTTTGGGAGAAATTGGTCCAAAATTGAGGGAGGAGAAGCATTTTAATTGATTTTCACAAAATTCAAAATGGCGGGAAAACTATATGGGCGGAAAATGACTTCATGGGGTGCTTTGGATTCGTCTTGACCCAAGGATTCCAGGGATACCAAGTTTTTGAAAATCGGACCAACGGTTCAAAAGTTACAAGCAGAAATGTACCTGCAACTTTGACCTGCTGGTGGCGCTAGAGGGTTGGGGGTGGGGACCTAAAAATTGTTGTGGGGAATGCTGACACTGTCTAGAATGTGTGTGCCAAATTTGAGCATTTTCCTATGTGTGGTTCTATGGGCTGCCATTGACATCCCATAGGAGAAGAAAGTTGAATAATAATAATAATAATAATAATAATAAGAAAACCGACAAACTCATTAGGGGCCTTCGCCAGCTTCGCTGCTTGGCCCCTAAATATAGCTGCAAGCAGCAATGCGGGGCCAAGCAGGGTGACCCAGACTAAGTTGCCATGGCAACAGAAAGAACTGACCAGGCAGACGGTCATAGGCACGCACAGGAAGTGTTTACAAGCAGAAATGTACCTCCAACCAGATGGTTAGAGGCATGCACGGCTTCACCGTCAAATTCGATTGACTGTGATGGCTGAAATTACTTCAAGTGTACTAGGTGTGTGTGTGTGTGTGTGTGTGTGTGTGTGTGTGTGTGCGTGTGCTAAAAGACTGCTGAGATATGAGCTCAATTATATATGAGCCAAAACACATTTTGGAAAGTTATAGCGCCCCCTAATGGCCAAAGTGCACCAAATGTGGTATGGGCACTTATGGAGGGGTGGGGCATAATCCCACCAAGTTTGGTTAAGAAAGATCAAAGGGCTGCCGAGAAATGAGCACACGTCCTGTTTCGCGTCTGCACATCCAAGTTTGATTGGCAGGCACGGCCAAACGCTTATGAAATTCGAAAAACCGGGTAAGTTTTTTGTGCAGCTTAGTGCAACGTTGCCATCTACCAAGTTTGGAAGGAATTGGTCAAAAATTGAGGGAGGAGAAGCATTTTAATTGATTTTCACATAATTCAAAATGGCGGAAAATATACAAGGCGGAATATGACGGCATAGGATGCGTTGGATTCGTTTTGACCCAAGGATTCCAGCGATACACAGATTTTGACGATCAGACATACGGTTCAAAAGTAACAAGCAGAAATGTACATGCAACTTTGGCCTGTTGTTGGCGCTAGAGAGTTTGAGGTGGTGAGTTGAAATTTGCTGACAAGAACCTTGAGCCAGCCTAGAATCAGTGTGCCAAATTTGAAAACCTGTCGTCAGACGGTTCTATGGGTTTCCATAGAATTTCATTGATTTTAACAAAATTCAAAATGGCGGAAAATCCTCAAGGCAGAATATGACGTCATAGGGTCCGATAGATTCGTCTTGACCCAAGGATTCCATAGGCAGTGGAATTTTGTTTCTAGCCAAAACGCATCATGAGATATGAGCCAAAAGACTTTTTTCCTAGTTATAGCGCCCCCTAGCAGCCCATTTGTTCCAAATTCTTTGGGGTCCTTCATGGAGGGGTGGGGCATAAACCCACCAAGTTTCGTTAAGATACGCCAAAGGGCGGACGAAATATGAGCACACTTCCTGTTTGGCGTCTGCGCCTCCAATTTTGATTGGCTGCCACGGCCAAACGCTTATGAAATTCTAAAAACCGGGTAAGTTTCTTGTGGAGCTTAGTCCAAAGTTGCCATCTACCAAGTTTGGGAGAAATTGGTCCAAAATTGAGGGAGGAGAAGCATTTTAATTGATTTTCACAAAATTCAAAATGGCGGGAAAACTATATGGGCGGAAAATGACGTCATGGGGTGCTTTGGATTCGTCTTGACCCAAGGATTCCAGGGATACCAAGTTTTTGAAAATCGGACCAACGGTTCAAAAGTTACAAGCAGAAATGTACCTGCAACTTTGACCTGCTGGTGGCGCTAGAGGGTTGGGGGTGGGGACCTAAAAATTGTTGTGGGGAATGCTGAGACTTTCTAGAATGTGTGTGCCAAATTTGAGCATTTTCCTATGTGTGGTTCTATGGGCTGCCATTGACATCCCATAGGAGAAGAAAGTTGAATAATAATAATAATAATAATAATAATAAGAAAACCGACAAACTCATTAGGGGCCTTCGCCAGCTTCGCTGCTTGGCCCCTAATAATAATAAGAAAACCTACAAACACATTAGGGGCCTTCGCCAGCTTCGCTGCTTGGCCCCTAAATATAGCTGCAAGCAGCAATCCGGGGCCAAGCAGTGTGACCCAGCCTAAGTTGCCATGGCAACAGAAAGAACTGACCAGGCAGACGGTCATAGGCACGCACAGGAAGTGTTTACAAGCAGGAATGTACCTCCAACCAGACGGTTAGAGGCATGCACGGCTTCACCGTCAAATTCGATTGACTGTGATGGCTGAAATTACTTCCAGTGTACTAGGTGTGTGTGTGTGTGTGTGTGTCTGTGCTAAAAGACTGCTGAGATATGAGCTCAATGACGTAAGAGCCAAAACACATTTTGGAAAGTTATAGCGCCCCCTAATGGCCAATGTGCACCAAATGTGGTATGGGCCATTTTGGAGGGGTGGTGCATAATCCCACCAAGTTTGGTTAAGAAAGGTCAAAGGGCTGCCGAGATATGAGCACACTTCCTGTTTCGCGTCTGCACAGCCAAATTTGATTGGCAGCCACGGCCAAACGCTTATGAAATTCGAAAAACCGGGTAAGTTTCTTGTGGAGCTTAGTCCAAAGTTGCCATCTACCAAGTTTGGGAGAAATTGGTCCAAAATTGAGGGAGGAGAAGCATTTTAATTGATTTTCACAAAATTCAAAATGGCGGGAAAACTATATGGGCGGAAAATGACGTCATGGGGTGCTTTGGATTCGTCTTGACCCAAGGATTCCAGGGATACCAAGTTTTTGAAAATCGGACCAACGGTTCAAAAGTTACAAGCAGAAATGTACCTGCAACTTTGACCTGCTGGTGGCGCTAGAGGGTTGGGGGTCGGGACCTAAAAATTGTTGTGGGGAATGCTGAGACTGTCTAGAATGTGTGTGCCAAATTTGAGCATTTTCCTATGTGTGGTTCTATGGGCTGCCATTGACATCCCATAGGAGAAGAAAGTTGAATAATAAAATATAGCTGCAAGCAGCAATGCGGGGCCAAGCAGCGTGACCCAGCCTAAGTTGCCATGGCAACAGAAAGAACTGACCAGGCAGACGGTCAGAGGCACGCACAGGAAGTGTTTACAAGCAGAAATGTACCTCCAACCAGATGGTTAGAGGCATGCACGGCTTCACCGTCAAAATCGATTGACTGTGATGGCTGAAATTACTTCAAGTGTACTAAGTGTGTGTGTGTGTGCTAAGAGACTGCTGAGATATGAGCTCAATGATATATGATCCTAAATACATTTTGGAAAGTTATAGCGCCCCCTAATGGCCAATGTGCACCAAATGTGGTATGGGACCTTTTGGAGGGGTGGGGCATAATGCCACCAAGTTTGGTTAAGAAAGGTCAAAGGGCTGCCGAGATATGACCACACTTCCTGTTTCACATCTGCACGGCCAAATTTGATTGGCCGCCACGGCCAAACGCTTATGAAATTCGAAACACCGGGTAAGTTTTATGTGCAGCTTAGTCCAAAGTTGCCATCTACCAAGCTTGGAAGGAATTGGTCAAAGATTGAGGGAGGAGAAGCATTTTAATTGATTTTCACAAAATTCAAAATGGCGGAAAATATACCAGGCGGAATATGACGCCATAGGGTGCGTTGGATTCGTGTTGACCCAAGGATCCCATAGATACTTAGATTTTGACGATCAGAAGTACGGTTCAAAAGTAACAAGCAGAAATGTACCTGCAACTTTGACCTGTTGGTGGCGCTAGACAGTTTGAGATGAGTTGAAATTTGCTGACAAGAACCATGAGGCAGCCTAGAATCAGTGTGCCAAATTTGAAAACCTCTAGTCAGACAGTTCTATGGGTTGCCATAGAATTTCATTGATTTTAACAAAATTCAAAATGGCGGAAAATCCTCAAGGCAGAATATGACGTCATAGGGTGCGATAGATTCGTGTTGACCCAAGGATTCCAGAGATAGTGGAATTTTGTTTCTACCCCAAACGCATCATGAGATATGAGCCAAAAGACATTTTTCCTAGTTATAGCGCCCCCTAGCAGCCAATTTGTTCCAATTTTTTTGAGTTCCTTCATGCAGGGGTGGGGCATAATCTCACCAAGTTTCGTTAAGATACGCCAAAGGGCGGCCGAAATATGAGCACACTTCCTGTTTGGCGTCTGCGCAGCCAATTTTGATTGGCTGCCACGGCCAAACGCTTAAGAAATTCTAAAATCCGGGTAAGTTTCTTGTGCAGCTTAGTCCACAGTTGCCATATACCAAGTTTGGGAGAAATTTGTCCAAAATTGAGGGAGGAGAAGCATTTTAAGTGATTTTCACAAAATTCAAAATGGCGGGAAAACTATATGGGCGGAAAATGACGTCATGGGGTGCTTTGGATTCGTCTTGACCCAAGGATTCCAGGGATACCAAGTTTTTGAAAATCGGACGTACGGTTCAAAAGTTACAAGCAGAAATGTACCTGCAACTTTGACCTGCTGGTGGCGCTAGAGGGTTGGGGGTCGGGACCTAAAAATTGTTATGGGGAATGCTGAGACTGTCTCAAATGTGTGTGCCAAATTTGAGCATTTTCCTATGTGTGGCTCTATGGGCTGCCATTGACTTCCCATAGGAGAAGAAAGATGAATAATAATAATAATAATAATAATAATAAGAAAACCGACAAACACATTAGGGGCCTTCGCCAGCTTCGCTGCTTGGCCCCTAATAATAATAATAAGAAGAAAACCGACAAACTCATTAGGGGCCTTCGCCAGCTTCGCTGCTTGGCCCCTAATAATAATAATAATAATAATAATAAGAAAACCGACAAACTCATTAGGGGCCTTCGCCAGCTTCGCTGCTTGGCCCCTAATAATAATAATAATAAGAAACAGTAGAATCCCTATGGGTGCCTTCGCAGCTTCGCTGCTTGGCCCCCAATAATAATAAGAAAATCGACAAACTCATTAGGGGCCTTCGCCAGCTTCGCTGCTTGGCCCCTAATAATAATAATAAGAAAAACCGACAAACTCATTAGGGGCCTTCGCCAGCTTCGCTGCTTGGCCCCTAATAATAAGAAAACCGACAAACTCATTAGGGGCCTTCGCCAGCTTCGCTGCTTGGCCCCTAAATATAGCTGCAAGCAGCAATGTGGGGGCCAAGCAGCATATGAGCCTAGTCGGAAGGCCAGCAGAATGCACTTGGGCCAGGTAATGCCCTTGTGCAGCTTAGTCCAAAGTAGCTCTCTACCAAGTTTGGGAGAAATTGGTGAAAAATTGAGGGAGGAGAAGCATTTTAATTGATTTTTACAAAATTCAAAATGGCAGAAAATCCTAAAGGCTGAATATGAAGGCATAGGCTGCGATGGATTCGGCTTGAGCCAAGGATTCCAGAGATAGTGGAATTTTGTTTCTAGCCCAAAGGCATCATGAGATATGAGCCAAAAGTCATTTTTCCTAGTTATCGCGCCCCCTAGCAGCCAAGTTGTTCCAAGTTTTTTGGGGACCTTTGTGGTGGCGTCTGGCATAATGCCACCAAGTTTCGTTAAGATAGCCTAAAGGGAGGCCGAGATGTGAGCACACATCCTCTTTCGCATCTGTGCAGCCAAATTTGATTGGCTGCCACGGCCAAACCCTTATGAAATTCGAAAATCCGTGGAAGATTCTTGTGCAGCGTCGTGCACAGTTGCTGTCTACCAAGTTTGGGAGAAATTGGTCAAAAACTGAGGGAGAAGAAGCATTTTAATTGATTTCCACATAATTCAAAATGGCGGAAAATCTACCAGGCGCAATATGACGCGACAGGGCACCTTGGATTCGGTGTGATCCAACCATTTCAGAGATTCTAAGGTTTTGACGATCAGACGTATGGTTCAAAAGTAACAGGCAGAAATGTACCTGCGAATTTGACCTGTTGGTGGCGCTAGAGAGTCTGAGGTGCTGAGTTGAAATTTGGTAACAAGACCCTTGAGGGAGCCAAGAATCAGGCTGCCAAATTTGAAAACCTCTAGTCATACGGTTCTATGGGGTGCCATCGAATTTCATTGATTTTAACAAAATTCAAAATGTCGGAAAATCCTCAAGTCAGAATATGACGTCATAGAGTCCAATGGATTCGGCTTGAGCCAAGGATTCCTGACATAGTGGAATTTTGTTTCTAGCCAAAACGCATCATGAGATATGAGCCAAAAGACATTTTTCCTAGTTATAGCGCCCCCTAGCAGCCAATTTGTTCCAAATTTTTTGCTGCCCTTTCGGGAGGGGTGGCGCATAATGCCACCAAGTTTTCTTAAGATACGCGAAAGGGTGGCCGAGAAATGAGCACACTTCCTGTTTTGCATCTGCCAGCCAATTTTGATTGGCTGCCACGGCCAAACGCTTAGGAAATTCTAAAAACCGGGTATGTTTCTTGTGCAGCTTCGTCCCCAGTTGCCATCTACCAAGTTTGGGAGAAATTGGTCAAAAATTGAGGGAGGAGAAGCATTTTAATTGATTTTCACATAATTCAAAATGGCGGAAAATCTCCTGGGTGGAATATGACGAGACAGGGCGCGTTGGATTCCTTTTGACCCAAGCATTCCAGCACTACTAAGATTTTGATGATCAGACGTATGGTTCAAAAGTAACAAGCAGAAATGTACCCGCGACTTTGACCTGTTGGTGGCGCTAGAGAGTTTGAGGTGCTGAGTTGAAATTTGGTGACAAGATCCTTGAGGCAGCCTAGAATCAGTGTGCCAAGTTTAAAAACCTCTAATCAGACGGTTCTATGCGTTGCCATAGAATTTCATTGATTTTAACAAAATTCAAAATGGCGGAAAATCCTCAAGTCAGAATATGACGTCATATGGTGCAATGGATTCGTCTTGACCCAAGGATTCCTGACATAGTGGAATTTTGTTTCTAGCCAAAGCGGATCATGAGATATGAGCCAAAAGACATTTTTCCTAGTTATAGCGCCCCCTAGCAGCCAATTTGTTCCAAATTTTTTGCTGCCCTTTGGGGAGGGGTGTTGCATAAAGCCACCAAGTTTTGTTAAGATACGCCAAAGGTTGTCCGAGAAATGAGCACACTTCCTGTTTTGCATCTGCCAGCCAATTTTGATTGGCTGCCACGGCCAAACGCTTAGGAAATTCTAAAAACCGGGTATGTTTCTTGTGCAGCTTCGTCCCCAGTTGCCATCTACCAAGGTTAGGAGAAATTGGTCAAAAATTGAGGGAGGAGAAGCATTTTAATTGATTTTCACATAATTCAAAATGGCGGAAAATCTCCTGGGTGGAATATGACGAGACAGGGCGCGTTGGATTCCTTTTGACCCAAGCATTCCAGCACTACTAAGATTTTGATGATCAGACGTATGGTTCAAAAGTAACAAGCAGAAATGTACCCGCGACTTTGACCTGTTGGTGGCGCTAGAGAGTTTGAGGTGCTGAGTTGAAATTTGGTGACAAGATCCTTGAGGCAGCCTAGAATCAGTGTGCCAAGTTTAAAAACCTCTAATCAGACGGTTCTATGCGTTGCCATAGAATTTCATTGATTTTAACAAAATTCAAAATGGCGGAAAATCCCCAAGGCAGAAAGTGACGTCATAGGGTGCGATGGATTCGTTTTGAGCCACAGATTCCTGACATAGTGGAATTTTGTTTCTAGCCCAAACGCATCATGAGATATGAGCCAAAAGACATTTTTGCTAGTTATAGCGCCCCCTAGCAGCCAATTTGTGCCAAATTTGTTGTTGCCCTTTGGGGAGTGGTCTTGCATAAAGCCACCAAGTTTCATTAAGATACGCCAAAGGGTGGCCGAGAAATGAGCACACTTCCTGTTTTGCGTCTTCGCAGCCAAATTTGATTGGCTGCCACGGCCAAACGCTTAAGAAATTCTAAAAACCGGGTATGTTTCCTGTGAAGCTTAGTCCAAAGTTGCGATTTACCAAGTTTGGGAGAAATTGTTCAAAAATTGAGGGAGGAGAAGCGTTTTAAGTGATTTTCACAAAATTCAAAATGGCGGGAAAACTATATGGGTGGAAAATGACGTCATGGGGTCCGTTGGATTCGTCTTGACCCAAGGACTCCAGGGATACCAAGTTTTTGAAAATCGGACCAACGGTTCAAAAGTTACAAGCAGAAATGTACCTGCAACTTTGACCTGTTGGTGGCGCTAAAGTGTTTGAGGTAGAGGCCTGAAATTCGCTGATAGTAATGTTGACACTGTCTAGAATCAGTGTGCAAAATTTCCCAACTTTTTACCAGACGGTTCTATGGGCTGCCATAGACTTGCAGAGGCGGAAGAACGTTGAATAATAATAATAATAATAATAATAATAATAATAATAATAAATATAGCTGCAAGCAGCAATGTGGGGGCCAAGCAGCATATGAGCCTAGTCGGAAGGCCAGCAGAATGCACTTGGGCCAGGTAATGCCCTTGTGCAGCTTAGTCCAGAGTAGCTCTCTACCAAGTTTGGGAGAAATTGGTGAAAAATTGAGGGAGGAGAAGCATTTTAATTGATTTTTACAAAATTCAAAATGGCAGAAAATCCTAAAGGCTGAATATGAAGGCACAGGCTGCGATGGATTCGGCTTGAGCCAAGGATTCCAGAGATAGTGGAATTTTGTTTCTAGCCCAAAGGCATCATGAGATATGAGCCAAAAGTCATTTTTCCTAGTTATAGCGCCCCCTAGCAGCCAAGTTGTTCCAACTTTTTTGGGGACCTTTGTGGTGGCGTCTGGCATAATGCCACCAAGTTTCGTTAAGATAGCCTAAAGGGAGGCCGAGATGTGAGCACACATCCTCTTTCGCATCTGTGCAGCCAAATTTGATTGGCTGCCACGGCCAAACCCTTATGAATTTCGAAAATCCGTGTAAGATTCTTGTGCATCGTCGTGCACAGTTGCTGTCTACCAAGTTTGGGAGAAATTGGTCAAAAACTGAGGGAGAAGAAGCATTTTAATTGATTTCCACATAATTCAAAATGGCGGAAAATCTACCAGGCCCAATATGACACGACAGGGCGCGTTGGATTCGGTGTGATCCAACCATTTCAGAGATTCTAAGGTTTTGACGATCAGACGTATGGTTCAAAAGTAACAGGCAGAAATGTACCTGCGAATTTGACCTGTTGGTGGCACTAGAGAGTTTGAGGTGCTGATTTGAAATTTGGTAACAAGACCCTTGAGGGAGCCAAGAATCAGTCTGCCAAATTTGAAAACCTCTAGTCATACGGTTCTATGGGGTGCCATCGAATTTCATTGATTTTAACAAAATTCAAAATGTCGGAAAATCCTCAAGTCAGAATATGACGTCATAGAGTCCAATGGATTCAGCTTGAGCCAAGGATTCCTGACATAGTGGAATTTTGTTTCTAGCCAAAACGCATCATGAGATATGAGCCAAAAGACATTTTTCCTAGTTATAGCGCCCCCTAGCAGCCAATTTGTTCCAAATTTTTTGCTGCCCTTTCGGGAGGGGTGCCGCATAATGCCACCAAGTTTTCTTAAGATACGCCAAAGGGTGGCCGAGAAATGAGCACACTTCCTGTTTTGCATCTGCCAGCCAATTTTGATTGGCTGCCACGGCCAAACGCTTATGAAAGTCTGAAAACCGGGTATGTTTCTTATGCAGATTTGTCCCCAGTTGCCATCTACAAAGTTTGGGAGAAATTGTTCAAAAATTGAGGGAGGAGAAGCATTTTAATTGATTTGCACAT
>NC_083578.1:46271459-46273959 GCF_027579695.1 Neoarius graeffei
AATCCCACCAAGGTTGGTTAAGAAATGTCAAAGGGCTGCCGAGATATGAGCTCACATCCTGTTTGACATCTTCGCAGCTGAGTTTCATTGGCTGCTGCGGCCAAACAGTTTAAAAATTTCAAAAGACTGAGGATAAATTTTGTGCGGCTTGGTGCAATGATGCTATCAACCAAGTCTGGGCAAATTTGGTCAAAAATTGAGGGAGGAGTAGCAATTTACATGATTTTAACAAATTTCAAAATAGCGGAAAATCTACCAGGTGCAATATGACGAGATAGGATAGGTTGGATTCGGTTTGACCAATGGATTCCAGCAGTACTAAGATTTTGACAATCAGCCGTACGGTTCAAAAGTAACAAGCAGAAATGTACTTCCAACTTTGTCCTGTTGGTGGCGCTAGAGAGTTTGAGGCGGTGAGTTGAAATTTGCTGACAAGAACCTTGAGCGAGCCTAGAATCAGTGTGCCAAATTTCTCAACCTCTCGTCTGACGGTTCTATGGGTTGCCATAGAATTTCATTGATTTTAACAAAATTCAAAATGGCGGAAAATCCTCAAGGCTGAATATGACGTGATAGGGTGCGATGGATTCGGCTTGAACCAAGGATTCCAGAGATCGTGGAATTTTGTTTTTAGCCCAAACGCATCATGAGATATGAGCCAAAATTCATTTTTGCTAGTTATAGCGCCCCCTAGCGGCCAAGTTGGTCCACGTTTTTTGGGGACCTTTCTGGTGGTGTCTGTCATAATGCCACCAAGTTTCGTTAAGATCTGCCAAAGGGCGGCCGAGATGTGAGCACACATCCTCTTTCGCGTCTGTGCAGCCAAATTTGATTGGCTGCCACAGCCAAACGCTTATGAAATTCGAAAATCCGTGTAAGATTCTTGTGCAGTTTCCTCCACCGTTGCTATGGACCAAATTTGGGAGAAAATGGTCAAAAACTGAGGGAGGAGTAGCATTTTAATTGATTTTCACATAATTCAAAATGGCGGAAAATCTACCAGGTGCAATATGACGAAACAGGGCGCGTTGGATTCATTTTGACCCAAGCATTCCAGAGATACTAAGCTTTTGACGATCAGACGTATGGTTCAAAAGTAACAACCAGAAATGTACCTGCGAATTTGACCTGTTGGTGGCGCTAGAGAGTTTGAGGTGGTGAGTTGAAATTTGGTCACAAGACCCTTGAGGGTGCCTAGAATCAGTCTGCCAAATTTGAAAACCTCTAGTCATACGGTTCTATGGGTTGCCATCGAATTTCTTTGATTTTAACAAAATTCAAAATGGCGGAAAATCCTCAAGTCAGAATATGACGGCATAGGGTGCGATGCATTCGTCTTGACCCATGGATTCCAGAGATAGTGGAATTTTGTTTCTACCCAAAACGCATCATGAGATATGAGCCAAAAGACATTTTTCCTAGTTATAGCGCCCCCTAGCAGCCAATTTGTTCCAAATTTTTTGTTGCCCTTTGGGGAGGGGTGCTGCATAAAGCCACCAAGTTTCGTTAAGATAGGCCAAAGGGTGGCCGAGAAATGAGCACACTTCCTGTTTTGCATCTGCAAGCCAAATTTGATTGGCTGCCACAGCCAAACGCTTAGGAAATTCTAATTACCGGGTAAGATTCTTGTGCAGATTAGTCCCCAGTTGCCATCTACCAAGCTTGGGAGAAATTGTTCAAAAATTGAGGGAGGAGAAGCATTTTAATTGATTTTCACATAATTCAAAATGGCGGAAAATCTACTGGGTGGAATATGACGAGACAGGGCGCGTTGGAGTCGCTGTGACACAAGCATTCCAGCGATACTAAGATTTTGATGATCAGACGTATGGTTCAAAAGTAACAAGCAGAAATGTACCTGCAACTTTGACCTGTTGGTGGCGCTAGAGAGTTTGAGGTGGTGAGTTGAAATTTGGTGACAAGATCCTTGAGGCAGCCTAGAATCAGTTTGCCAAGTTTAAAAACCTCTAGTCAGATGGTTCTATGCGTTGCCATAGAATTTCATTGATTTTAACAAAATTCAAAATGGCGGAAAATCCTCAAGGCAGAATATGACGTCATAGGGTGCGATGGATTCGTCTTGACCCATGGATTCCAGAGATAGTTGAATTTTCTTTCTAGCCAAAACGCATCATGAGATATGAGCCAAAAGGCATTTTTCCTAGTTATAGCGCCCCCTAGCGTCCAATTTGGTCCAAATTTGTTGTGGCCCTTTGGGAAGGGGTTTTGCATAATGCCACCAAGCTTCGTCAAGATTGGCCAAAGGGCCACCGAGATATGAGTGCACTTCCTGTTTTGCGTCTGCGCAGCCAAATTTGATTGGCTGCCACGGCCAAACGCTTGTGAAATTCAAATCACCGGGTATAACTTTTGTGCAGGTTAGTCCAATTATGCTATCTTCCAAGTTTGGGAGAAATTGGTAAAAAATTGAGGGAGTTGAAACATTTTAATTGATTTTCACAAAATTCAAAATGGCGGGAAAAGTATATGGCGGAAAATG